>NC_091177.1:40224078-40306578 GCF_040958095.1 Procambarus clarkii
TCAAAGAATATCGTTCATATTTAAATTATTTAATGTTAGAAAACGCTGCTAATACTTTTTGCTGGTAGGGTCTACAGTAGCCATAATTAGGTTATCGCGTGAAGTAGACCTGAAAAACTAAATCTTTGGCTGCGCCAAACACTGTAATTTCATGGCAAGTTTACCAGGTATTCTTGTCAAGAAGGTTTACAACAGAGGTATACCAGGAAGGTTTACTATTGGGGTTTAATAGGAAGATTAACTAATGAGGCTTACTAATGAAGTGTACTTGGGATGTTTGCCAATGAAGTAGACTTAGGAGGCTTATCAGGGAGGTTTACCTTCGAAGTGTAATTGGAAGGTTTACCAGGGAGGTTTCACATGAAAGTTTTCTAATGAGGGGTAACAAAATGTTTCCCAGACGGGTTAATAATGAGGTTTACCAGGTAGGTTTACCAAGAGGTTTACCAAGGAATTATACCCAGACGGGTTAATAACGAAGTATACCCAGAACGGTTACTAATGAGGTTTACCAGGAGGCTAACTAATGAGGAGTAACAGGGAAGTTTACCAAGCATGCGTCATGCAAATCCCAATCATTCCCTTAACACCAGTATGAAACATTTGTATACGCGACACATGTGTTGTCCTCGTGTTACACAGAGCAAGATGGAGTCATATGTAACACAGAGCATGACGGAGCCACATGTTACACAGAGCATGATGGAGCCACATGTTACACAGAGCATGATGGAGCCACATGTTACACAGAGCATGATAGAGCCACATGTTACACAGAGCATGACGGAGCCACATGTTACACAGAGCATGGCGGAGCCACATGTTACACAGAGCATGATGGAGCCACATGTTACACAGAGCATGACGGAGCCACATGTTACACAGAGCATGACGGAGCCACATGTTACACAGAGCCTGATGGAGCCACATGTTACACAGAGCATGATGGAGCCACATGTTACACAGAGCATGATGGAGCCGCATGTTACTGAGGAAATGACGGAACCACATGTTACACAGAGCATGATGGAGTCACATGTTATAGAGAGCATGATGAAGCCACATATTACATAGAGCATAATAGAGTCATATGTTACACAGAGCATGATGAAGCCACATGTTACATAGAGCATGATGGAGCAACATGTTTCACAGAGCATGATGGAACCACATGTTACACAGAGCATGATGGAGCCACATGTTACACAGAGCATGACGGAGCCACATGTTACACAGAGCCTGATGGAGCCACATGTTACACAGAGCATGATGGAGCCACATGTTACACAGAGCATGATGGAGTCACATGTTACACAGAGCATGATGGAGCCACATGTTACATAGAGCATGACAGAGCGACATGTTACACAGAACGGTATGGAGCCACATGTTTCACACATCATGACAGAACCACATGTTACACAGAGCATGATGGAGCCGCATGTTACTGAGGAAATGACGGAACCACATGTTACACAGAGCATGATGGAGTCACATGTTATAGAGAGCATGATGAAGCCACATATTACATAGAGCATAATAGAGTCATATGTTACACAGAGCATGATGAAGCCACATGTTATATAGAGCATGATGGAGCAACATGTTTCACAGAGCATGATGGAGCCACATGTTACACAGAGCATGATGGAGCCACATGTTACACAGAGCATGATGGAACCACATGTTATGAAGAACATGATGAAGCCACATGTTACACAGAGCATGATGGAGCCACATGTTACACAGAGCATGATGGAGCCACATGTTACACAGAGCATGATGGAGCCGCATGTTACACAGAGCATGACGGAGTCACATGTTACATAGAGGATGACGGAGCCACATGTTATAGAGCATGAAGGAGCCACATGTTACACAGAGCATGATGGAGCCACATGTTAAACAGACCATGATGGAGCCACATGTTACACAGAACATGATGGAACCACATGTTACACAGCGTGATGGAGACACATGTTACACAGTGTATGATGGAACAACATGTTTCACAAAGCATTATGGATTCATATGATACATAGAACATGATGGAGCCGCATGTTACACAGAGCATGATGGAGCAATATGTTACATTGAGCATGATGGAACGACATGTTATATAGAGCATGACGGAGCCACAAGTTATATAGAGCAAGATGGAGTCACATGTTACAGAGAGTATGATGGAGCCTCATGTAAGATAGTTCATAATGGAGTCACATGTTATACAGAGCATGATGAAGCCATATGTTACGCATAGCATGATGGTGCTACATGTTACACAGAGCATGATGGAGCTACATGTTACACAAAGCATGATGGATTCATATGTTACATAGAGCAAGATGGAGTCACATGTTACACAGAGTATGATGGATCCACATGTTACACAGAGCATGATAGAGCCTTATGTTGCACAGAGCATGATGGAGCCACAAGTTACACAGAGCATGATGGATCCACATGATACACAGAACATGAAGGAGCCACATGTTGCACAAACCCTGATGTAGACACATGTTAAACAGAGCAAGATGGAGCCACATGTTATAGAGTATGATGGATCCACTTGTTACACAGAGCATGATGGGGCCTTACGTTGCACAGAGCATGATGGAAGCCACATGTGACACAGAGCATGACGGAGCCACATCTTACACAGAGCAGGATGGAGCCACAGGTTACACAGAGCATGACGGAGCCACATGTTACACAGAGCAGGATGGAGCCACATGTTACACAGAGCATGAAGGAGCCACATGTTACATAGAACATGATGGAGCCACATGTTACACAGAGCATGATGGAGCCAAATGTTACACAGAGCATGATGGAGCCCACTGTTACACAGAGCATGACGGAGCCACATGTTACATAGAGCATGATGGAGCCACATGTTACACAGAGCATGATGGAGCCAAATGTAACACAGAGCATGATGGAGCCACATGTTATGCAGAGCATGATGAAGCCCCAAGTTACACAGAGCATGATGGAGCCGCCTGTTACACAGAGCATGATGGAGCCACATGTTACAAAGAGCATGACGGAGCCACATGTTACACAGAGCCTGATGGAGCCACATGTTACACAGAGCATGATGGAGCCACATGTTACACAAAGCATGATGGAGCCACATGTTATGCAGAGCATGATGAAGCCCCAAGTTACACAGAGCATGATGGAGTCACATCTTACACAGAACATGATGGAGCCACATGTTACACAGAGCATGACGTAGCCAGATGTTACAAAGAATATGATGGAGCCACATGTTACGTAGAGCATAATGGAGTCACATGTTACACAGAGCTTGATGAAGCCACATGTTACATAGATCATGATTGAACAACATGTTTTCACAGAGTATGACGGAGCCACATGTTACACTGAGTATGATGGAGCCACATGTCACACGTAACATGGCGAAGCCACATGTTGCACAGAGCATGATAGGAACACATGTTACACAGGACATGATGGAGTCACATGTTACACAGAGACAGATGGAGCCTTATGTAGCACAGCATGATGAAGCCACATGTTACACTGAGTATGACGGAGCCACGTGTTACACTGAGTATGATGGAGCCACGTGTTACACTGAGTATGACGGAGCCACGTGTTACACTGAGTATGACGGAGCCACGTGTAACACTGAGTATGATGGAGCCACGTGTTACACTGAGTATGACGGAGCCACGTGTTACACTGAGTATGACGGAGCCACGTGTTACACTGAGTATGATGGAGCCACGTGTTACACTGAGTATGACGGAGCCACGTGTTACACTGAGTATGACGGAGCCACGTGTTACACTGAGTATGATGGAGCCACGTGTTACACTGAGTATGACGGAGCCACGTGTTACACTGAGTATGACGGAGCCACGTGTTACACTGAGTATGACGGAGCCACGTGTTACACTGAGTATGATGGAGCCACGTGTTACACTGAGTATGACGGAGCCACGTGTTACACTGAGTATGACGGAGCCAAGTGTTACACTGAGTATGACGGAGCCACGTGTTACACTGAGTATGATGGAGCCACTTCATACACAGAGGATGTGTGGAGCTACATGTTACTAAGAGTATGATGGAGCCACATGTTACATAGAGCTCGAAAGGGCCACATGTTTCACAGAGCATGATGGAGTCACATGTTACACAGAGCATGATGGAGCCACATGTTACATAGAGTATGATGGAGCAACATGTTACATTAAACATAATGGAGCCACAATTTACAGAGGGAGAGCGTGTACACAGTACTTGAGAGGGAGAGAGGCTTGTACATTCAGATCTATCAATACAACTTCAAATCTATCAATACATCTTCAAATCTATCAATACACCTTCAGTTCTATCAATACACCTTCTGATCTATCAATACACTTTCAGATCTATCAATACACCTTCTGATCTATCAATACACTTTCAGATCTATCAATACACCTTCTGATCTATCAATAGACCTTCAGGTCGCTCAATACACCTTCAGATCTATAAATACACCTTCTGATCTATCAATACACCTTCTGATCTGTCAATAGACCTTCTGATCTATCAATACACCTTCCGATCTGTCAATAGACCTTCAGATCTATCTATACACCTTCAGATCTATCAATACGTCTTCTGATCTATCAATACACCTTCTGATCTATCAATACACCTTATGACCTATGAATGCGCCATCTGATCTATCAATACACCTTATGACCTATGAATGCGCCATCTGATCTATCAATACACCTTATGATCTATGAATGCGCCATCTGATCTATCAATACACCTTATGACCTATGAATGCGCCATCTGATCTATCAATACACCTTATGATCTATGAATGCGCCATCTGATCTATCAGTTCACCTTATGATCTATCAATACACCATCTGATCTATCAGTTCACCTTATGATCTATCAATATACCTTCTGATCTATCAATACACCTTCTGATCTACCAATACACCTTCTGATCTATCAATACACCTTCTGATGCATCAATATATCTTCTGATGTCTCACTATACCTGGTGATCTAACATTACACATTATACATACAAGTAGCCTGTCATTATACCTGTGACCTATTAAGAGTGTAATACATGCACACTATATGTGGGCAAAGGTTTTGTCTACATTATATGTGTACCCTTAACTAGACCATATTTTCCAGAGGTATAAATGTGGATCCATATATACCGGCCCAGAATGTCTTATGGAATCGACGTGAGATCATTTAATGCTCTGAAATTAAGCCGGAAGAAAGAATTCAATACTAGTGTGATTTTTTACATTTGTGAAAGTTGTATACCTGCTTGGTACGTGCTTGATGGGATTCTGGGAGTTCTTCTACTTCCCAAGCAGGCCCGAGGCTGGCTTGACTTGGGTGGGTTTGGTCCAACAGGCTGTTGCTTGTAGCGGCATGCATACCTTGCCTTGAGGTTACCTTGAGGTGCTTCCGGGGCTTAACGTCCCCGCGGCCCGGTCGTCGACCAGGCCTCCTGGTTGCCGGACTGATCAACCAGGCTGTTTGACGCGGCTGCTCGCAGCCTGACGTATGAGTCACAGCCTGGTTGATCAGATATCCTTTGGAGGTGCTTATCCAGTTCTCTCTTGAACACTGTGAGGGGTCGGCCAGTTATGCCCCTTATGTGTAGCGGAAGCGTGTTGAACAGTCTCGGGCCTCTGATGTTGATAGTTCTCTCTTGAACACTGTGAGGGGTCGGCCAGTTATGCCCCTTATGTGTAGTGGAAGCGTGTTGAACAGTCTCGGGCCTCTGATGTTGATAGTTCTCTCTTGAACACTGTGAGGGGTCGGCCAGTTATGTCCCTTATGTGTAGCGGAAGCGTGTTGAACAGTCTCGGGCCTCTGATGTTGATAGTTCTCTCTTGAACACTGTGAGGGGTCGGCCAGTTATGTCCCTTATGTGTAGCGGAAGCGTGTTGAACAGTCTCGGGCCTCTGATGTTGATAGAGTTCTCTCTCAGAGTACCTGTTACACAGGTATGTGCATGTGCAGGCCCACATATCCACCACAGCCCGGTTGGTCCAGCACTTCTTGAAGAAAACTATCTAGTTTTCTCTTGAAGATGTCCACGGTTGTTCCGGCAATATTTCTTATGTTCGCTGGGAGAACGCTGAACAACCGCGGACCTCTGATGTTTATACAGTGTTCTCTGATTGTGCCTATGACACCCCTGCTCTTCACTGGTTCTATTCTGCAATTTCTTCCATATCGTTTACTACAGTAAGTTGTTATTTTACTGTGTAGATTTGGAACCTGGCCCTCCAGTATTTTCCACGTGAGTATTATTTGATGTTTCTTACTTCTCCTTACTAGCGAGTACATCTGGAGAGCTTTGAGACAATCTCAATAATTTAGGTGCTTTATCGCGTCTATGTATGCCGTATATGTTCTCTGTATTCCCTCCATTTCAGCAATCTCTTTTGCTCTGAAGGGGGAAGTGAGTACTGAGCAGTACTCAAGATGGGACAGCACAGGTGATTTGAATAGTGCAACCATTGTGAGGGAATCCCTGGATTTGAAAGTTCTCGTAATTCATCCTATCATTTTTCTGGCTGATGCAATATTTGTTTGGCTATGCGCCTAAACGTTAGGTCTTCAGACATCATTATTCCCAAATCCTGGACATGCTGCTTTCCTACAATGGGTAGGTTTGATTGTGTTTTGTACCCCGTGTTGCTTAAATATCTTCATTTTTACCGTACCAGAGTACCCGGAATTTATCACTGTTAAACATATTGTTATTTTCTTCTGCCCGATTGAAAACTTTATTAATATTTGCTTGTAGCTTTTCAATGTCTTCAGCAGAGATCATTTTCATGCTGATTTTTGTGTCATCTGCAGAGGATGATAGGAAGCTGTGACTTGTATTTTTGTCTATATCTGATATGAGAATAAGGAAAAGCAGTGATGCAAGGACTGTACCCTGAGGTGCATAGCTTTTAACTGCTCTTTCACTCGATTTTATATGGTTGACTGTTATTATTTGTGTTCTGTTCACCGTCCTACTTTACCAGTTATTCCAAATGACCTCCTTTTGTGTGCTATCACTCCATGGTCACATTTATCAAATGCCTTTGCGAAGCCCGTGTATACCACTTCTGTATTCTGTGTTTCTCTTCTTCTAATGTGACTTTGTCGTAATGGTCAAGTAGCTGTGAGAGGCATGATCTTCCCGCTCTAAATCCCTGTTGGCCGGGGTTGTAAAGGCCATTGGTCTCCATGTAGCTGGTGACCTGACTCCTGATCACTCTCTCAAATACTTTTATTATGTAGGACGTTAGTGCAGCTGGTCTAAAATTCTTAGCAATGTTTTGCTCCCTTTCTTGTGTAGAGGAGCTATGTCTGCTGATTTAAGTGCATCTTGTATCTCCCCCGTGTCCAAGCTCTTCCTCCACACTTATATTTACAGGGGTTTGGATATCACGCATTAAGAAGTTGTCCGGATCTTCCACTTTCATGATTGGAGTGCTAAACATGTCCTCATACTGTTTTTTTTTTTTTTAGGATTTCACTAATTTATTTGTCATCCTCAGAATATGACCCTTCACTCGAACGAATAGGTCCAATACTGGCAGTGATTTTTGCTTTTGATTTAGCATACATGAAGAAATATTTTGGGTTTTCTTTATTTCTTGAATTGCTTTCTGTTCTAGTTGCTTTTCTTAAATCTGATATGAATGCTTCAGTCTCCGCTCGCTGTCTTCAATCTCAACGTTTCAACGATTCCTTCTTTGTTTGTAAAGCTGTGTCTGCTTAAGCATTTTCGTCATTTTTAAACCAGCTCCCCGACTCAATACTAAGTAAACCAGCTCCCCGACTCAATACTAAGTAAACCAGCTCCCCGACTCAATACTAAGTAAACCAGCTCCCCGACTCAATACTAAGTAAACCAGCTCCCCGACTCAATACTAAGTAAACCAGCTCCCCGACTCAATACTAAGTAAACCAACTCCCCGACTCAATACTAAGTAAACCAACTCCCCGACTCAATACTAAGTAAACCAGCTCCCCGACTCAATACTAAGTAAACCAGCTCCCTGAATCAATAGAAAGTAAACCAGCTTCCCTAGCTTACTACTAGGTAATCCAATTCCAGGCACATTACTAAGTAAACCGCTTCTCTACATTATTAATAAGTAAACCAGTTTCATTTATTATTATTAGGTAAACAGGTGCCTAATCTTACTAATAGGTAAACCTTATTAAAATGTATGATTAGGTTTCCTAGCTTACCACTAAAAAAACAAGTTCCCTACCTAATCATTAAGTAAACCAATACTCTAGTTTACTGGTAAGTAAACCAATAACTTTCCTTTCTGATAAGTAGACTAACCTATCTAAGTAACGAGCATCCTAGCTTATTGCTGAGTAAATCAGTTCTCTAGCTTACTTCTTAGTAAACCATTATCCTAGTTTACTTATAAGTAAACCATTCCCCTTCACTCCTGCTATTTACACTTATCCCTTAATTTATTACAATGTAAATAACATAATGCGTAACTTACCTGTCCAGGGTCGAAATTGTCCCGTTTCCTGAGTCGTGCTCGGGACGACATGACGACTCTCTAACCCTTGATGGGGTCGTCCTAGATGACTTCCAGCGTTGAGGAAATAGTTCACTTCATGCAAGCTTATTTACACTGTTTCGGCGTTAAGGAACAAGTTCACTTCATGCAAGCTTATTTACACTGTTTCGGCGTTAAGGAAATAGTTCACTTCATTCAAGCTTATTTACACTGTTTCAAGGTTAATGTACAAGTTCACTTCATTCAAGTTTATTTACACTGTTTCGGCGTTAAGGAAATAGTTCACGTCAATTAAGCTTATTGACACTGTTCCAATGTTACCAATTAGTTCGAACACGCGAGCCAGCTTGAGCTGCTACAGGCAGGGATCAATACTGTAGGTGTGGGTCAGGTGGAACACAAGGATGGCAACACTGCTCAGTCGAACTGGTGATGTTTCCATTACCCTGGGCTCTAGGAGACTCGAACCCTGGACCCCACACGCATGTGAGGCTGAAGCCCTATCGACCACGTCGATATTTATAGTAAGTCTATTTCCAAGGAAGTGTTGGTCATGTTAGTCTCTTCCCCAGTGGTGATGGTGCCACTTTACCTGACCCTCTGGCAGGCACTGGTCCAGTGCTCAACTTGCACAGTTCCCCCTTCTTCTTCCTCACTAATTACACATGTCGCGTCTACATTTTTGCCACTTGAAGACTGACGTTGCGTGATTATTGTGGTAAAGTTGCTTCGGCTCTATTTGTGAAACAACAAATGACGATAATATTATTTGGTTACCGTTAAATATAGCTTTCCTGGACATATATTTTTTGGGTATCATTATATTAATATTTAGAAGGTCGTACGATAGACCACAGTTGTAGGTAATCGTAAGACGTGTCCGTGGTCACTAAGAGGTCCGGGAGACATCTCCCGTCACGCAGGGTGCAGTCGCACCTCCACAGATCTCCAGTATCATCTATTGATACTGGTGATGGCTCAAAAGGGCCACCACTTACGGGCTATTCATGCCCGTGCCACCTTTTGGGTGGCTTAATCTAAATCAATCAATCAATCACTAAGAGGTACTCAGTCACAATTAAACATGTGTTGTCCTCGCAGAGAACAACTCACAATAACAAGGCCCCAGGCACATAACTCAACCCTCTCATGACATGAATTGGTGAAACACGAGGTGAGGCGACCCAGAGCTACAGCTCCATTCCTGTGCCAGGTTAGTCCACTACGGGCTCACCATGGCCCGCAGTGGTGCTACTGGGAACGTCTTGTTCCATGTAGCTGACTCTAAAACAACAACGAAGCAACCATGAAGCATCTATCCAGAGATCATCAGTATCAGTGCCTGGTGCTAGTGATGGCTCCAAACAGCCGCCACTTACGGGCTATTCATGCCCGTGCCACCTCTGGGGAGGCATAATCTTCATCAATCGAGGCAAGAGAAAGTGGAAGAGTAAGCCATGAAAACCGAACCATTGGAAAAGCTATACAAAGTAAGCATAGAAGGGGAACTAATACGAAAATTAATTAAAGAAAATGAGAAAAAACTAAATTCGAGGCAGGAAGTTATAGGAACAAAAGAATTAAGAGAGCACAGAGGCGCGGGAAGCTGAGAGATCACGCATGCAAGCGTCTAAGCTTAGAAAAGAGCAGCGGCACCATCTACTGCATGAATGATGTAGATTTGGACAAACTGAGTTGTAAATGAGACTCTAGTGGTCATGACTGGCTGTGATCCGGGAGCAAAGTAGAGAGAATGATGGGGTCCATAGCTAGGAGCGTCAGCACTAAACACACATATGTAGTCGTGCTATACTTGCCCTGGTAAGGTCCCTCCGACACTACCTCCATCACGGTCAACACTACAGAGTGGACATCGACCCAGTAGAAGACGCCCTGAATGGTCGTTGGTGTCCCTTACGAGGACTGGCTAAGGGATCTCGCGGCCTACATTCCCCTGAGATGCGCAGGGTGACGTGAGACCTGATTAAAATCAGTAAGTAGATGAGAAGTACGAACAGCGGAGATATGACCAGGGTCTTGAACGTATCAGACCAGTTAACAATGGCTATAACCTGAAGAAGTTCATGTTCAGAAAAGATATAATGGAAGTACTAATTTGGTAACAGGGTGGTAGAGGATAGGGATAGATTATCGTCCATCATCACAGAAGTCAATTTTACAGCAAGCTTTAACAATAGGCTGGACAAATACAATAGGGAACGGGGCTGGATCAAGGTGGTCCAACACGCCCCTTGTGGGGACTTATGTTTTTCATGTTCTAATGTCTCTCAAACTAGTGACTTATTCTCTGGTTAACAAACTGGCAGACGCTTAGGTCAGAGCCAGGCTGAAGGAGCAAATAAAACTCCTTATGGAGCATAAGGAGTTAGTAAGAAACATAAGGTAGGAAGGTATAGAAGAGAGACATAAGTACACTTATGAAGGCCGCTGACCAGCAGTGAGCAGAACAGGAACAAGGCTCACGGCGACACACTTGCCTTCAAGAAGAAGGTGGCCGAGACGTTGAACCAATTCTCTGCGTCTCAGGTGACTATATGTGGGACCTCAGACAAAAAGTTGTCCATCACAACAATAAACGTCAAATATTATGGCTGACGGCGACTCCCACGAGCGTTACATTATCAGTTCCTTCCACTTGCTAAACACCTGCTCGTATGGGGCTGAGCTGACGGTCTTGTGTCCTCCACATGTGCCTCACATTTACTATTGTCATCTGCCTCAAGTATCATTAACTGAGAGGACTATAATAGATGAGATAATTACCTCTTGCAAATATGTGTTTAGAGTGTCTTATCAACCTGTATTGATCCGAGTCATTTGTTAACGAATCTACAAGTATTGCTCTCCAGACTTTTATTTTAACAGACTATTCAAGCTTATGGTTCGCAATTTGCATTAATTGTTCAGTCCCCCATGCTTGGATATTAGAACTATCTAAGCAGCCATCAATGCAACATGAATAACATCAGCAAGATTGATTTACTAACACTACTGTAGCTTCCTTACTGGATATCTTGCTGCCTTTGTTGAATATCCCTCTGCTTCACATCCTTGGCTGATGCCTTACACTCCGTACGGCGGCCACTCTCCCCCTCAGCCCTGTCAATCTTTGGCCTCAGCACTGGAAAGATTTCGTACAGGGTTTGAGGTGAGGTCACGACATGCGCCTTTTTTGACCCCGAGAATAATCCACAAGCTACAGTAGGGCAGAGAGACATTTACCCTTGACAAGCGCAAGCCTCACCTAACAGTTTACTGTTCTTATTTACTCTCACACACTGTTTCCCACGTATTTCCACGTATTTACTAGTGTTTCCCTACTGGAGGACATCAACAATATTGATGTCCTCTGCTGGTTTCATAATGTAAGGTTGAAGAAAGCAGACGTCCAACATTTCAATTAATTCCTTTTGCTCTGTATTCCCCCATTTTTATTGGTCTAGTTTATTCTATTTCAATTAAATTAACTTCAAATGTGAACAATATTAGACGTAGATGTTTTAGATACAGCTGCCTACATATGCCTTTCTGCTACTGGGTCGAGGTTAGGGTGCCTGCCTCAGCTTGCATTACTACGTTATCATTATATATATAATAATCTCAATCTAAACACTTTCAGTTTGAGACTGTTTTGATTCTGTGCTTGACTATTAATATGAATTTTTCTCTAACATAATTGGTACTTCCATCTCGCACGTCTAAGTTGTCTATCAGAGTGAAACATAATTAGGAGAATTACATGATTAGTTTATATACGTTTGATAAGAAAACGTGTTTGCATGTTTAAGGTAAATGTAGATAATGTATCAGCTTTGAATATAATATGTTTGCTATTATATTATCTGGCAGACGTAAGAGTATTTGGTACTTCTAAGTAGTTTAGATGCACTATGTTGATATGTTGTCTAGTATGTTATAGAGCTACGATGTTACATTTTGTACTCAGGATTGAATGTTGGCCATTAAGGACAGTATAGGAGGTTTGGGTAACAGTCTGCTGAACAGTACGAACAGTTTACCAAGCCAGCATGGCGGCAAATGGCGCGCTCTCTGCCACGGGGCGTCCTGGTGGCTGGACCTGGCTGCTGAGACCTTCTCCTCTGGTCAAGTATCCTTCATACATAACGTAATATTTACTGGCGTAAATACTCTAGTTAAGTACTTGATCCATCATTCTATTCTGGTTATAAGGTGATGTGTGCTACATTAGCTGGCACATGTGGATCCTGTAAGCTGGGCTCCAGACACATGAGGTGCAGCCCCAATGTTAAGGTCTTCGGTGAGGTTTGTGCTGCCCCTTTAGGGATCCTAGGCTTACCACTAACATCCAATGTACACCTCATCTCCTGTCTCTAGGTCGAGTCAGAGATTTAACGTAACGTAGGATATGGTAGAACATTTTGTTGATGTTACTTGGGGCATTAATTAACCAATAAATAATGCAAGCTTGAACTAGAGTTTAGCTCCTCCCTCGCCTAGAGTTAGGCAGTCATTTCCTAGAGAATTGAGTTCTTATTTTTATTTTTAGCAGCTCAGTCTCCAGGAGACCGGGCCTTGCCCGACTTCTCAAAGAGATATTCTCAGTTAGCAGTCATGACGGATTTCATTTACAAGCCTCAGACCCAGAGACGCTTCAAAATGTCACGCGACCAAAGATCACATTCACTCCAAACATCTACCAAATTTGGCCGAGAGGATCTCGGCCAAATACGACAGGTTTACCAGCAAAGTTCCGTCGTTGATGCAACCTGTCAAATGTATTCTTCTTATATATAATTAGGTGATGTAGATTAAGAAGAAAGGAGAAAAGTAGAATCAATAGAAAAGTAGATTAAATTTTTAGTTCCATGAGCTGTTCAAGAACCTTTTTAGCCCTGAACTTGTTCAACTTAACAAACCGAACAAAGTCAACGATCACCGTTTATCCCCTTTCAGTTGTAAACTTTTAGAAGGCTGGTTTTCATGAAGAAACAGTGAAATACTATATCATGATTTTTCTTCAGAGACTCAAGTGATAAATCCCACTTGAAATGCGACCAGAGAGAACTGTATAGCACACAGCAGAACATGGTGAGGACAGCATGAGGAGAAAGTACCAAGCCACTACCTTGAGGTTACCTTGAGCTGATTTCGGGGCTTAGCGTCCCCGAGGCCCGGTCGTCGTCCAGGCCTCCTGGTCGACTACGACTAGACAGTATAAGCACTTGGCAGGGATGTGAAGGCTAGGAGCTTGGATAGGCAGGGATGTGAAGGCTAGGAGCTAGGATAGGCAGGGATGTGAAGGCTAGGAGCTAGGATAGGCAGGGATGTGAAGGCTAGGAGCTTGGATAGGCAGGGATGTGAAGGCTAGGAGCTAGGATAGGCAGGGATGTGAAGGCAAGGAGCTAGGATAGGCAGGGATGTGAAGGCAAGAAGCTTGGATAGGCAGGGATGTGAAGGCTAGGAGCTAGGATAAGCAGGGATGTGAAGGCAAGGAGCTAGGATAGGCAGGGGTGTGAAGGCTAGGAGCTAGGATAGGCAGGGATGTGAAATCTATGAGCTAGGATAAGCAGGGATGTGAAGGCTAGGAGGTAAGATAAGCAGGGATGTGAAGGCTAGGAGCTAGGATAAGCAGGGATGTGAAGGCAAGGAGCTAGGATAAGCAGGGATGTGAAGGCTAGGAGGTAAGATAAGCAGGGATGTGAAGGCTAGGAGCTTGGATAGGCAGGGATGTGTAGGCAAGGAGCTAGGGTAGGCAAGGATGTGAAGGATAGGAGCTAGGATAAGCAGGAATGTGAAGGATAGGAGCTTGGATAAGCAGGGATGTGAAGGATAGGTGCTAGGATAAGCAGGGATGTGAAGGCTAGGAGCTAGGATAAGCAGGGATGTGAAGGCTAGGAGCTAGGATAAGCAGGGATGTGAAGGCTAGGAGCTTGGATAGGCAGGGATGTGAAGGCAAGGAGCTAGGGTAGGCAAGGATGTGAAGGATAGGAGCTAGGATAAGCAGGAATGTGAAGGATAGGAGCTTGGATAAGCAGGAATGTGAAGGATAGGAGCTTGGATAAGCAGGGATGTGAAGGCTAGGAGCTAGGATAAGCAGGGATGTGAAGGCTAGGAGCTAGGATAAGCAGGGATGTGAAGGCTAGGAGCTAGGATAAGCAGGGATGTGAAAGCAAGGATCTAGGACAGGTAGGGATGTGAAGGCAAGGAGCTAGGATAAGGTGGAGGGAAGCATCAGTGCCCAGCTACTTGGACCTTCGGGGCTCGAACACCGACCTGCAAGAAGGAAAACCGTCGCTGTACCGACATCACTCCTGAAAAGCACGTCCTTCATATTAAAAATGTCGTGTCTCATGGAGGTAATTGGCAAGTAATTGCAGAAGAGATATTTCTGTAGAATATTGTGTGCTTGTTTACACCTCACAAGAATGACCTTAAGACAGTGCAATATTGACTGATTCGTCCATCCGCAACAATATGTTTCTTCCTTCTTATTGAGTCAACACATCCTTGGGCATGTGGTCACTAACATTTTGATCAATGCAACTGTTACTGTTTCTCCGGTCTTTCCAATAATGAGACTCATTGTACACTTGACAATATTCCTCCGGGCTCCAGAGGATCCCTAGCAACAGGGCTCCAGAGGATCCCTAGCAACAGGGCTCCAGAGGATCCCGAGCAACAGGGCTCCAGAGGATCCCTAGCAACAGGGCGCCAGAGAGAGAAAATAAACTAAAGCAAACATCTGGCTGATCTTTTCGACGAAGTTTAAACAAAATGAACTCAAAAGGTGCTTAAAATGTTTTCCTGCGTAGGATAGCAGATTCTACAGGCACTCTACAGGGTCTCTACACTGCCTCACTCCTAGTCCCCTCTACAGGGAGGGGGGGGACTCTGCATTGCCCCTCTCGGCTCTACACTTGTGTACCTGATCATATATATATATATATATATATATATATATATATATATATATATATATATATATATATATATATATATATATATATATATGTCGTACCTAGTAGCCAGAACGCACTTCTCAGCCTACTATGCAAGGCCAAATTTGCCTAATAAGCCAAGTTTTCATGAAATAATTGTTTTTCGACTACCTAACCTACCTAACCTAACCTAACCTAACTTTTTCGGCTACCTAACCGAACCTAACCTATAAAGATATGTTAGGTTAGGTTAGGTAGGGTTGGTTAGGTTTGGTCATATATCTACGTTAATTTTAACTCCAATAAAAAAAATTGACCTCATATATAATGAAATGGGTAGCTTTATCATTTCATAAGAAAAAAATTAGAGAAAATATAATAATTCAGGAAAACTTGGCTTATTAAGCAAATCTGGCCTTGCATAGTAGGCAGAGAAGTGCGTTCTGGCTACTAGGTACGACATATATATATATGTATATATGTGTATATATGTATATATGTATATATATATGTTTCATTGAATATGACCGCATATTCTGTATTTATTATTTTCTGGTTTAGGGCTTCTATCCCTCTAACTATTTTCTTAGCATCAGGGCTTAATTGAAATAGGAGTTCTCCAAAACTCATTTTCGTACTTTTAAGGTGAAGAAAAGAAGTGATTTACTATAGAGTGTATTACACTTATTTATAATTTGCACAACGTTTCGAACCTCCATGGTTCATTCTCAAGTGAACAGATCTTACAATACTAGTTGATTTTATACCCGCACTGGGTCAGGTGATAATACAATAAAGGTGAAAAGATGGGGGGATACATAAGGGATAAATGTGAGGTGAAACATAGAGACTGCAGAAGGCTTATTGGCCCATACGAGGCATCTCCTATCTAAACACAAAGATTAATCCAGTGTAATTGGCCTGTTATGTTGGACATTGTCATCTGTGTTGGCATCGATATGTTCTTGTCTTGTCCTTACTCTCATGGTGGGTAGAGTAAATAGTTCCGTGATTTGGGTGTTCATGGTAGGTCGCCCTATTCTTATGTGAATTGCCTCAAGAATTTGTAATCTTCTTGCATCTTGGGTTTTGTCTATTATGCAGGTATTCTTGTTCAACATTTCTCTTGTTAGAGTAATGTCATGGGCTTGTCTCATGTGATTCCTAGGGGCACCAGATTGAAGATGGCATGTCAAACGCCTCGTCAGCTTGGTCGACGTCATACCTATGTACTTACATTGAAGGTTACATCCTTCGTGGGGGCAAGTGTACATGTATACAACGCTCGACTGCTGTAGAGGGTTCTCCGTCGGCTTCGGGCTGTTTTTGATAAGGAGTTCGGAAGTCTTCTTGGTTTTGTAGAATATTATCAGGTTTATGTTTTGGTTAGGAGTAATGCTTTTTACTCCTTTACGGATTATTTCTTTCATTATTCTTTCCTCTTTTATATGTTCACTGTGCATGGTTGATTTGTAATATAATTTTATTGGGGGTGTTGTGGTTTCTGTTCTAGGTTCTGAATTATACCAACGGTCCAAGTGTCTTCTTATAGCAGCGTTTATTTCCGCGTTGCTATATCCGTTGTTCACCAATGCCTGAGTTACTCTTTCAAACTCTCTACTCACGTTGCTCCATTCAGAGCAGTGGGTAAGCGCTCGACGAATATAAGCATTGAGAACACTGGCTTTGTATCTTTGGGGGCACTCACTTCTACCGTTCAGGCATAATCCTATGTTGGTGGGCTTGGTATATAGTAGGCATCCTTCAGTCTCGGGAGACTATGGAGTTGCGCCCTAGTTGTCAATCCTCGTGCAGCGTCTGGTGTGACTGATGAGGCCAATCCGAGAGTGGCAGTCCATCCCACACCGAGCACAAACGAAGTCCGATTCTGGTCTGTCTTCCTGGTTACCGGCTTTCCTTCTCTGTCTCTTTGCCTCCGATTCCTTGGCAAGTGACTCCTCGAACTTCGAGAGACCTCGTTGAACAGACTGCCTCCAGGCTGAACGGTCTGCAGCCAGTGTCTCCCATATAGCGAGATCGACGTCCATGGCTTTCAGGTCCCTTTTGCATACGTCTTTGTACCGTAGCTGGGGCTTGCCTACTGGACGCTTTCCCTGCCTCAGCTCTCCATACAGGAGATCCTTGGGGATCCTGCCGTCGCCCATTCGCACAACGTGCCCGAGCCAGCGCATTCGTCTCTGTTTCAGCATTGTGTACATGCTGGTGATTCTTGCTCTCCCCAAGACGTTGTTGTTTGTCACCTTGTCCTGCCAGGTGATGTCCAAGATGTGTCGAAGGCAGCGCATGTGGTAGGCATTCAGCCGTCTTTCCTGACGGGCGCGGAGTGTCCAAGACTCACTGCCATAAAGGAGAGTGCTCAGGACACAGGATCTGTAAACCTGAATCTTAGTATACTCAGTTAGCCTATTATTGGCCCACACTCTCTTTGTCAGTTTGGACATGGTAGTAGATGCCTTACCGATGCGTTTGTTTAGCTCCGTATCAAGAGAGAGGGAGTCAGAGATTGTGGAGCCCAGGTACACGAAGTCGTGAACAACTTCCAGTTTGGAATCAGAGATGCCGATGTCAGGTGGGGAGTCCACTCCTTGTCCCATGACTTGTGTTTTCTTCAGACTGATGGTGAGTCCGAAAGCCTGAGAGGCCTCGCTGAAGCGGGTTATGAGCCGTTGGAGGTCTTCAGCTGAGTGGGCAGTGACTGCTGCGTCGTCGGCAAAGAGGAAGTCGCGCAGACACCTCAGCCGAACCTTTGTCTTGGCTCTCAGCCTGGCGAGGTTAAAGAGCTTCCCATCCGACCTGGTCCGGAGGTAAATGCCTTCCGTGACAGATCCGAAGGCGTGCCGCAGCATAACTGCGAAGAAAATCCCGAATAGGGTTGGAGCCAGTACGCAGCCCTGCTTTACTCCACTTCGGATGTCAAAGGCGCCTGATGTTAGGCCATCAAAGACCACGGTGCCCCTCATGTTCTCATGGAAAGATCTGATGATGCTGAGGAGCCTGGGTGGGCATCCGATCTTGGGGAGGATCTTGAACAGGCCATCCCTGCTGACGAGGTCGAAGGCCTTCGTCAGGTCTATGAAGGCTACAAAGAGTGGCTGCTTCTGTTCCCTGCATTTCTCCTGCAGTTGTCTGAGGGAAAAGACCATGTCGATGGTGGACCTGCCAGCTCTGAATCCACATTGTGATTCTGGATAAACTCTCTCTGCAAGTACTTGGAGCCTCTTCAATGCGACTCGAGCAAACAGCTTTCCGACAATACTGAGGAGGGAGATTCCACGGTAGTTGTTGCAGTCGCCCGTCACCTTTATTCTTATACAGTGTGACGATGTTGGCATCCCTCATGTCCTGTGGCACCTCTCCTTCTTCCCAGCAGAGGCAGAGAATTTCGTGCAGCTCCATGAGCAGGCTACCTCTGCAGCACTTCAAGGTCTCAGCAGGAATGCCATCTTTGCCAGGAGCTTTACCAGAAGCAAGGGAGTCTAGGGCATCGCTGAGTTCTTCCAGGGTCGGTTCACTGTCGAGCTCCATTAACACAGGCAGACACTCAATGGCGCTCAGGGCATCTTCGGTGACCACATTGTCCCTGGCGTATAGCTCAGAGTAGTGCTCGACCCAGCGCTTCAGCTGCAGTGTCTGGTCCTGAATCACCTCGCCAGTGGCAGATTTCAGAGGAGCGGTCTTCCTCTGGATTGGGCCAAGGGCCTGCTTGATGCCGTCATACATTCCCCTTACATTGCCTGTATCCGCTGCAGTCTGTATCTGGGAGCAGAGCTGGAGCCAATAGTTGTTGGCACATCGCCTGGCGCTCTGCTGCACTTTGCAGCAGGACGGCCCGAAGGATCTGTAAGTTGCGCCGACTTGGGCAGGCTTTGTAGGCTGCCAAGGCGTTTCTCTTCTCTTCGATTACAGGTGTCATCTCTTCCGAGTGAGCCTCGAACCAGTCTGCCGACCTGCTGGTCTTCTTGCCAAAGGTGGAAATGGCAGCGTTGAACACAGCGTCTCTGAAGTGCTCCCATCTTTTACAGGCAGTGACCCCAGCTGGGCCAGGAAGAGCTTCCTCGAGCACGTGTGCAAAATCTTCCACCTTGTCCTGGTTGCGGGTCTTGGTGGTGTCGATGCGAGGTCTGCCCGCCTTTTTCGAGTGATGAATCTTCTTTGGTTGCATCTTGACCCTGCTACATACCAGGGAGTGGTCGGTGTCACAGACAGCACTCTGGTAGCTACGCGTAATCTTGACGCTGGGTAGACTTGCACGCCTGGTAAGAATCAGGTCAAGCTGGTGCCAGTGCTTGGATCTGGGGTGTCTCCAAGATACTCGGTGTTGAGGCTTTGTGCCGAAGAACGTGTTGGTGACACAAAGACCATGAAGGCAGCAGAGTTCTAGCAGACGTTGCCCGTTCTCATTCATCCTTCCTATGCCGAATTGACCCAGGCAAGTGGGCCAAATGTTGTGCTCGGCACCCACTCTGGCGTTGAAGTCGCCGAGGATGAACAGTGGCTCCTTTACAGGGATTCTCGCTATGACTCTGTTGAGGTCATCGTAGAATTTTTCCTTTGCCTCTGCTGGAGAAGTCAGGGTTGGTGCATATGCACTAATTACATTGACTGGTCCTGTTTGGGAGTACAGTTGCAGAGACAGAATTCGTTCGGTTTCCCCCATCGGTGGCATAATGTGTCCCAACAGTGCATTCCTGACGGCAAATCCCACACCATGTTCTCTGGTCTCATCTGGAGGTTTTCCTTGCCAGAAGAAAGAGAAGGTTCCTCTCTCTCACTCTCTCTCTCGGAATAACTAGGCATAATCCTATGTTGGTGGGCTTGGTATATACGTTGGTGCTTAATGCTGATGACCGCAACGCGTCCGGAATAACTAGTTGAAATACTGCCCTATCATTCTGGCTATTAACATAATACAGGACGCCCTGTTTCATTTCAAAATCATGAATAGGTAACTTCATTTTCTTCTTCGGGTATTTTCCTCCCTCTAAATACTCAATAATCTCTTTCCATCTAGGCTCGCTCATCTGGTATTCTCTCATTTTATCTGATGGAATGGTTTCAATATTTTCATTAATCTGAACTGCCGCTATATTTCTACTTAGCGTGTCTGGCACAACATGTGCTGGACCAGGCTTGTACAAGATCTGGAATGAGTGGGCCGAAAGTTCGTGAGACCAGCGTGACATTCGTGGGCATTTTGTTCGCTTTTTAAATATGTGTGTTAACGCTCGATGGTCTGTGTAGATTACACATGAGGGCTGTGGAGTGAGGGCTGTTGAGTGACAGCTGTGGAGTGAACGCTGTGGAGTAAGGGCTGTGGAGTGAGGGCTGTGGAGTGAGGTGCTGTGGAGTGAGAGCTATGGAGTGAGGGATGGGGAGTGAGGGCTGTGGAGTGAGAGCTGTGGTTTGAGGGCTGGGGAGTGAGCGCTGGGGAGTGAGAGCTACGAATTGAGAGCTGTAGAGTGAGAGCTATGGAGTGAGGGGTGTGGAGTTTGGGCTGTGGAGTGAGGGCTGTGGAGTGAGAGCTGTGGAGTGAAAGCTGTGGAGTGAGAGCTGAGGAGTGAGGGCTGGGGAATGAGGGCTATGGAGTGAGGGGCTGGGGAGTGACAGCTGGGTAGTGAGGGCTGTGGAGTAGGGGCTGTGGAGTTATCACTGTGGAATGAGGGCTGTGGAGTTAGGGCAGTGGTGTGAGGGCTGTGGAGTGAGAGCAATGGAGTGAGGGTTGGGGAGTGAGGGCTGTGATGCGAGGGTTGGGGAATGATGGCTGGGGATAGAGAGGGCTGTGGGTTAGGGCTGGGGAGTGAGGGTTGCGGTGTAAGTGCTGTGGAGTGAGGGCTGTGGAATGAGGACATTGGTGTGAGGGGTGTGTAGTGAGGGCTGGGGAGTTAGAGCTATGGTGTGAGGGCTGTGGAGTGAGGGCTGTGGTGTGAGGGCTGGGGAGTGAGGGCTGGGGAGTGAGGGCTGGGGAGTGAGGGCTGGGCAGTGAGGGCTGGGGTGTGAGGGCTGGGAAGTGAGGGCTGTGGTGCGAAGGCTGGGGAGTAAAGGGCTGTGAAGTGAGGGCTGGAGAGTGAGGGCTGGAGAGTGAGGGCTGTGGTGTTAGGGCTGTGGAGTGAGGGCTGTGGTGTTAGGGCTGTGGAGTGAGGGCTGTGGAGCGAGGGCTGGGGAGTTCTCACCTAGTTGTTTGGTCCCGCCTCTCAACTGTCTGTCAACTGATGTACAGTTTCCTGAGCCTACTGGGCTCTATCATACCTACAGTTGAAACTGTGTATGGAGTCAGCCTCCACCACATCACTGCCTATTGCATTCCATTTATTAACTATTCTGACACTGAAAAAGTTATTTCTAATATCTCTGTGGCTCATTTGGTTACTTAGTTTCCACCTGTGTCCCCTTATTCGTGTTCCGCCCGTACTATTGAATTTGTCTTTGTCCACCCAGCTCAGCTGTCCGGGCGCATGGAAGCTGGGTGGACAGCGTTTAGGATTCGTAGTCCTGAGGTTCCGGGTTCGATCTCCAGTGGAGGCGGAGATAAATGGGCAAAATGTTTCTCACCCTGATGCCCCTGTTACTTAGCAGTAAATAGGTACCTGGGAGATAGACAGCTGCTACGGGCTGCTTCCTGGAGGTGTAAATGGAGACATGGTCGAGGACCGGGCCGCGGTAACGCTAATCCTCGAAATCATCTCAAGATAACCTCAAGATTGCCCTGTCAATTCCCCTGAGAATTTTGTAGGTGACTATCATGTCTCCCCTTACTCTTCTGTTTTCCAGGGACGTGAGATTCAGCTCCTTTAGCCTTTCCTCGTAGCTCGTACCTCTCAGTTCCGGGACGTGTCTGGTGGCATACCGGTGAATATTCTCTAACCTTATGTTGTGTTTATGTAGGTATGGACATCAAGCTGGAACTACATATTCCAGGATTGGTCTTACATAAGTTGTATACAGGGTCCTGAACGATTCCTTACATAAGTTTCTAATGGCAGTTCTTCTGTTGTCCAGTCTCGCATATGCCGCTGAGGATTTCCTTTTGGTGTGGGCCTCAGGGTACAGATTCGGTGTGATATCAACCCCCCAGATCTTTCTCTCTATTAGACTCTTGTAGGATTTCACCTCCCAGACGGTACCTTGTGTTCAGCCTTCTGCTCCCTTCGCCTAATTTCTTTATTTTGCACTTTCCCGAATTGAACTTTAGTAGCCATTTTCTAGACCATTCCTCCAGCCTGTCCAGGTCGTCCTGTAGTCTCTGTCTATATTCATTTATCTTGATTCGTCTTATAATTTTTGCATCATCAGCAAACATGGAGAGGAATGAGTCTATACCCTCCGGAAGATCGTTTACATATGCAGGCTATGAGTCACAATAACGTGGCTGAAGTATGTTGACCAGACCACACACTAGAAATTGAAGGGACGACGACGTTTCGGTCCGTCCTGGACCATTCTCAAGTCGATTGACAATCGACTTGAGAATGGTCCAGGACGGACCGAAACGTCGTCGTCCCTTCAATTTCTAGTGTGTGGTCTGGTCAACATCGTTTACATATGTTAAAAACAGTATGGGTTCAAGTTCAGAGCCCTGTGGGACTCCTCTGGCGACATCTCGCCACTATGATGTCTCCTTCCCTCACAGTAACTCGCTGTTTCCTGTTGCTTAGATACTACCTTATCCACTGGAGCACCTTGCTTTTTACGCCTGCCTGTTGCTCCAACTTTCGTAACAGCCTTTTATGGGGAACTGTGTATAAAGCTTTCCGACAGTCCAAGAAAATGCAGTCTGCTAACCTTTCTCTTTCTGTGAGGGCTGTGGCGTAAGGGCTGTGGAGTGAGGGCTGTGGAGTGAGGGCTGTGAACTGAGGGCTGTGAACTGAGGGCTGTGGAGTGAGGGCTGTGGAGTGAGAGCTGTGGTGTGAGGGCTGTAGAGTGAGGGCTGTAGAGTGAGGGCTGTAGAGTGAGGGCTGTAGAGTGAGGGCTGTGAAGTGAGGGCTGCGGAGTGAGGGCTTGTGTGGGATGAGGACCTCTGGTGCAACACACATCACGTTTCCTCACATCGAGTGAAATGTTAATACGACTGCACGACTGTGAATGTGAGTAAGACTTGTTCCTGTTGATGTCCTTGTCACTAGCATCATCAACTCTTTAATGCAAGAGCTTTAATATCTCCCAGAATGTGCTCATCAATATGATAATTAGGTGGTGGATCACCACATGGAGTGAGAGCAGGAGTTTAGTGTACAGAGATAAGGAGTCCACACACTTCTGCTCCAGCAGCAGGTAAAACATCGAGCAGAACTGGTGCTCCAGGCTCGGTGGCAGACTGAAAGCCAATGTCATCAGCGTAACAGACGACCAAGTCTTCAGTGCTGGTGGGAAGATCTTTAATAAGTTTCGCACCAGAATGTTGAATAATAAAGAGCTGAGGACTCCTTCCTTGTGGCGTCCTCAACTAAAATGTTTTACTCCGTGTTCTTTTTTCATGAAATATAACAAATTGTTCGATTAGACAATAACCCTCTACAGTAGTACCATATTCTACTATATATTGTAGTAGTCCAATATATATTCTATATTGTACTATATATAGTACTACTACTACTATACTATATATAAATGTATAGACTGAGTCTGTACATTTCAATAATCTACCATGAATTCCAAGCTGAGCAAGCTGTTGTAGTAACATTTACCTGTGTACTGAGTCACAGCGTGCTGTTAGATCAGTGACGCAGCCTTAATGACACGTTTGAATGTGAGCAAAGTATTCAGCAAAACAATCTTGTGTACTAAGCCCATCTATAACTCCAAATAGCTATGATGACATTTGCTCCTGTATACATAACGTGAGTCTATTAAAGACAACCCGTTCAAGCAGGCATGGTGCAGGCAAGAGCTTATTGTTTCCATCGAGATCTGAATCTCCAGTGAATCCTGGGACCACTCAACTTCTGTACTGAATACCAGCAGATCTGCACAACGCTGGCTCACCTACGGGCTCACCATAGCCCGTGCTACCTGGAACTGTTTGTTCCGAGTAGCTGAATCTAAAACAACAACAACAGCTGGCTCACTTGATGTATACTGTTGACTTGAACATGTGCCAAGCCTCTGTGGAAGTAGTGTACCAATACGAATGGAGAAATTTTATAACAAAAATTCCACATTGGTTTACAGAAGACAATGTAATCAGTTTTGAACACTGTTCACCACAGAAGGCCATACTTGATAAATACTTTAGAGTAACTGGAAGCACACTGACCTGCATGAAACAATCCCTATTCAAAACGACGCAGAGATTATTAATGCGATTGGAGAGATCAGAATATCAGTCAAAAAACCGAGGCAGCCAGGAGTATGTTTGCCAACACATGAAAACTTATGAAATGAATCGGAACAAAGGACTTCAGAATGTTCCAGATGGATCTGAGCAAATTTGATGAAGGGCATGTAAAAGGGATTGTGTCATCCGTGCCTGTGTGGGGCAGGGTGACCAGAGCAGTTGTGGTGAACTAGACGGTAGAATGCTTATGTCAACAAGTAAAACAGATCTGGGAGCAGTCATAGACTCAAGCCTATCACAACATGCCTTACTGAATGTACTCACCTAATTGTGCTTGTGGGGGTTGAGCTTCGGCTCTTTGATCCCGCCTCTCAACTGTCAATCAACTGTTGTACAGATTCCTGAGCCTTCTGGGCTCTATCATATCTACATTTGAAACTGTGTATGGAGTCAGCCTCCATCACATCACTTCCTAGTGCATTCCATTTATTAACTACTCTGACACTGAGAAAATTCTTTCTAACGTCTCTGTGGCTCACCTGGGTACTAAGTACGTGTCCCACCCGTGCTGAAGAGTTTGTCTTTGTCCACTCTGTCAATTCCCCTGAGAATTTTGTAGGTGGTTATCATGTCTCCCCTTACTCTTCTGTTTTCCAGGGATGTGAGGTTCGGCTCCTTTAGCCTTTCCTCGTAGCTCATTCCTCTCAGTTCCGGGACGAAGCCTAGTGGCATAACGCTGAATCTTGTCTAACTTTGTCTTGTGTTTAAGTAGGTATGGACTTCCAGGCTGGAGTTGCATACTCCAGGTTTGGTCTTACATAAGTGGCTATATAGGGATCCTTGAAAGATTCCTGAGACAAGTTTCTAAAGGCAGTTCTTATGTTGGCCAGTCTAGCATATGCCGCTGATGATATTCTTTTGATGTGGGCCTCTGGGGACAGGTTCGGTGTGATATCAACCCCCAAATCTTTCTCTTTATTTGACTCTTGCAGGATTTCACCTCCCAGATGATACCTTGTGTTCAGCCTCCTGCTCCCTTCGCCTAATTTCATTACCTTACACTTTCCTGAGTTGAACTTTAGCAGCCATTTTCTAGACCATTCCTCCAGTTTATCCAGGTCATCCTGTAGTCTCTGTCTATCTTCATCCGTCTTGATTCTTCCTCATAATTTTTGCATCATCAGCAAGCATTGAGAGGAATGAGTCTATACCCTCCGGAAGATCGTTTACATATATTAGAAACAGGATGGGTCCAAGTACTGAACCCTGTGGGACTCCACTGGTGATATCTCGCCACCTTGATGTCTCCCCCTCACCATTACTCGCTGTTTCCTGTTGCTTAAGTACTCCCTTATCCACTGGAGCTCCTTCCCTTTTACTCCTGCCTGTAGCTCCAACTTTTTTAACAGCCTTTTATGGGGTACTCTGTCAAAGGCTTTCTGGCAGTCCAGGAAAATGCAGTCGGCCCAGCCTTCTCTTTCCTGCCTAATTTTTGCTGCCTGGTCATAGAATTCTATTAAACCTGTGAGACACGATTTACCATTCCTGAACCCATGATGGTGGTGCGTTCAAAGTTATTTCCCTCCAGATGCTCTACGAGCCTTTTCCTCACGATCTTCTCCATCACCTTGCATGGTATACAAGTTAGGGAAACTGGCCTGTAGTTCAGTGCCTCTTGCCTGTCACCCTTCTTGTATATTGGGGCCACGTTAGCTGTCTTCCAACTTTCTGGTAAGTCTCCTGTTTCCAGTGACCTGTTATACACCATAGAGAATGTCACACTTAGTGCTTCTGCACCTTCCTTTAGTATCCATGGTGAGATTCTGTCAGGCCCAACAGCCTTTGTCACATCCAGTTCCAGCAGACACCTTTTGACCTCATCACTGGTGAGGTCAAATTCCTCCAAGGTTGCTTGGTTTGCCGCCTCCTCATTTAGTGCAGGGGCTTCTCCATTGTTCTTTTGTGAAGACCTCCTGGAATCTCTTGTTGAGTTCTTCACACACCTCCTTGTCATTCTCTGTGTATCTGTTCTCCCCTTTTCGCTGCTTCATCACTTGTTCCTTCAATGCTGTTTTCCTCCTGATGTGGCTGTGGAGCAGCTTTGGTTGGGTCTTGGCTTTACTCATTATGTCATTTTCAAACTGTCTCTCTGCTTCCCTCCTCACTCTGAGGTACTCATTTCTGGCCCTCTGGTATCTCTGTATGTATAACATATGTATTGAATGTATGACATCAACAGTGAATGTGAGGTTGGCAAACATTGGTGTAGCCTTTACGAACAAGAATAATGAAACATTCAGGGCGTTGTACACTATGCTTGGTCAGTAGTAAATTGTGTCGCCCCAAGAGTCATTCCAGAGCTTTGCTACAAGGTTGAGGAAGGAGGCCAGAGGGAAGGCAGGTGTGGCATACGGCATGCAGGTGTGGCATCCGGCAGGCAGGTGTGGCATCCGGCAGGCAGGTGTGGCATCCGGCAGGCAGGTGTGGCATCCGGCAGGCAGGTGTGGCATCCGGCAGGCAGGTGTGGCATCCGGCAGGCAGGTGTGGCAGCCGTCTACGAGGCATTGCTTGGTTGTTGGATGTGACATCTTCGCTAACAAACTATGTTCCTCACCGTAACCATCTTCACTATACACAAACATCATCACCGTAACCGTGTACACTACACACTATAATGGCCGTGTCCATCGTAACTACACGCAGGAGAACATAGAGCAACGTTACGCGGGAGAAGAAGGTTGACGGCGGCCCAATACGTCACTGACACGCTCAATTACCCCCCCCCCCCACCACCGCACATCACCAGGTGTAATTATGTAATTGGATTGATGCCGCCCCAGTTGTGTAGTGACGGCGGACATCACTCTCTGACACAGGTGAATACTGACCAGGGTGTCACGGCCTCTGACACCAGGGTGTCACAGGCTCTGACACCAGGGTGTGACAGGCTCTGACACCAGGGTGTCACAGGCTCTGACACCAGGGTGTGACAGGCTCTGACACCAGGGTGTGACAGGCTCTGACACCAGGGTGTCACAGGCTCTGACACCAGGGGTCCCTCGTCCACAACACCCACCACAGTATAATACTGACCTGGCTGCCTCGACCATAACATCTAGTCTAAGTAGATCTCAGCCGTGATTATCCTTCAGTCGGTCTTGCTCACAAGACCGACTAATTGCTGAGATCTGCCCAACAGGAACAGAACAGCTGGACAACAGGAACAGAACAACTGGACAACAGCAACAGAACAACTGGACAACAGGAACAGAACAACTGGACAACAGGAACGGATCAACTGGACAACAGCAACGGATCAACTGGACAACAGGAACAGAACAACTGGACAACAGCAACGGATCAACTGGACAACAGCAACGGATCAACTGGACAACAGGAACGGATCAACTGGACAACAGGAACAGAACAACTGGACAACAGGAACAGAACAACTGGACAACAGGAACAGAACAACTGGACAACAGCAACAGAACAACTGGACAACAGGAACGGATCAACTGGACAACAGGAACAGAACAACTGGACAACAGGAACAGAACAACTGGACAACAGCAACAGAACAACTGGACAACAGCAACAGAACACCTGCCCAACAGGAACAGAACAACTGGACAACAGGAACAGAACAACTGCCCAACTGGAACAGAACAACTGGACAACAGGAACGGATCAACTGGACAACAGGAACAGAACAACTGGACAACAGGAACAGAACAACTGGACAACAGGAACGGATCAACTGGACAACAGGAACAGAACAACTGGACAACAGGAACAGAACAACTGGACAACAGGAACAGAACAACTGGACAACAGGAACAGAACAACTGGACAACAGCAACAGAACAACTGGACAACAGGAACAGAACAACTGCCCAACAGGAACAGAACAACTGGACAACAGGAACAGAACAACTGCCCAACAGGAACAGAACAACTGGACAACAGGAACAGAACAACTGGACAACAGGAACAGAACAACTGGACAACAGGAACAGAACAACTGGACAACAGCAACAGAACAACTACCCAACAGGAACAGAACAACTGCCCAACAGGAACAGAACAACTGGACAACAGGAACAGAACAACTGGACAACAGGAACAGAACAACTGGACAACAGGAACGGATCAACTGGACAACAGGAACGGATCAACTGGACAACAGCAACGGATCAACTGCCCAACAGCAACAGAACAACTGGACAACAGCAACGGATCAACTGGACAACAGGAACAGAACAACTGGACAACAGGAACAGAACAACTGCCCAACAGGAACAGAACAACTGGACAACAGGAACAGAACAACTGGACAACAGGAACGGATCAACTGGACAACAGGAACGGATCAACTGGACAACAGGAACGGATCAACTGCCCAACAGCAACAGAACAACTGGACAACAGCAACGGATCAACTGGACAACAGGATCGGAACGTGTGTCTCATTTCGATCCCGGAAGCGAAGTCCTGAGCTGTCTCGGCTCATCTTCGTTTCACGGTGTAACGTGAAGATTGGGCGGAGGTGATTGGGCTGCACCGGTTGCGCCTCCACAAGTGGAGTTGGGGAACACCCCCGCCCCTCAGGGACGTGTTGACGTGTTGACCTCTCGTGGCACCACGTCACGTGTTGACCTCACCTGGCACCACGTCACGTGTTGACCTCTCGTGGCACCACGTCATGTGTTGACCTCTCCTGGCACCACGTCACGTGTTGACCTCTCGTGGCACCACGTGACGTGTTGACCTCTCGTGGCACCACGTGACGTGTTGACCTCTCCTGGCACCACGTGACGTGTTGACCTCTCCTGGCACCACGTGACGTGTTGACCTCTCCTGGCACCACGTGACGTGTTGACCTCTCCTGGCTCCACGTCACGTGTTGACCTCTCGTGGCACCACGTCACGTGTTGACCTCACCTGGCACCACGTCACGTGTTGACCTCTCCTGGCACCACGTCACGTGTTGACCTCTCCTGGCACCACGTCACGTGTTGACCTCACCTGGCACCACGTCACGTGTTGACCTCACCTGGCACCACGTCACGTGTTGACCTCACCTGGCACCACGTCACGTGTTGACCTCACCTGGCACCACGTCACGTGTTGACCTCTCCTGGCACCACGTCACGTGTTGACCTCACCTGGCACCACGTCACGTGTTGACCTCACCTGGCACCACGTCACGTGTTGACCTCTCCTGGCACCACGTCACGTGTTGACCTCTCCTGGCACCACGTCACGTGTTGACCTCACCTGGCACCACGTCACGTGTTGACCTCTCCTGGCACCACGTCACGTGTTGACCTCACCTGGCACCACGTCACGTGTTGACCTCACCTGGCACCACGTCACGTGTTGACCTCACCTGGCACCACGTCACGTGTTGACCTCTCCTGGCACCACGTCACGTGTTGACCTCACCTGGCACCACGTCACGTGTTGACCTCTACGTTAGCTAAGACACACAAAGTGGCCGCGGGTCACTGAATTGACGTTATGTTCCGTTTTCTGTTGGTGGGTCCAGGGCTTGGCTAGGGTCGGGCACTTTAGTACGAGAATTTAGTGACGTTGAGAACGCTCAGGAGAACGCGCTCAGTCAAGAATCAGGAAGGTCAAGTTGTTAGCATGTGGAGACTACCTCACCAGTCAGGAAGGTCAAGTTGTTAGCATGTGGAGACTACCTCACCAGTCAGGAAGGTCAAGTTGTTAGCATGTGGATGACTACCTCACCAGTCAGGAAGGTCAAGTTGTTAGCATGTGGTGACTACCTCACCAGTCAGGAAGGTCAAGTTGTTAGCATGTGGAGACTACCTCACCAGTCAGGAAGGTCAAGTTGTTAGCATGTGAAGACTACCTCACCAGTCAGGAAGGTCAAGTTGTTAGCATGTGGAGACTACCGCACCAGTCAGGAAGGTCAAGTTGTTAGCATGTGAAGACTACCTCACCAGTCAGGAAGGTCAAGTTGTTAGCATGTGGTGACCACCTCACCAGTCAGGAAGGTCAAGTTGTTAGCATGTGGTGACTACCTCACCAGTCAGGAAGGTCAAGTTGTTAGCATGTGGTGACTACCTCACCAGTCAGCATGGTCAAGTTGTTAACGTATGAAGACTACCTTACCAGTCAGCATGGTCAATGTTGGAAATTTCCAACACTGATACATCTCTACTGTATCACAATACACTACTGTTGTATATTAATTACAGTATCAATTAACCCTACTAACTGTAGCGTTAACATAAATTAATATTTCTCTATCTACGCATCATTTGCTGAGATTCTCACAACATCGTGAAGCATATTGCGTCAGATAATGTCCAGCAGGACATAATTATAACCAATCTATTTGAGAATTGAGTAAGGTTCTCTACTCTTATCCAGGATTCTGTATAATAATTAATTACTGATAATATAACCACTAATGAGCCAATAAACGAGAGTTATTAATTAAAATTCTCACTAAATAACAGTTTATCTGTTATATACGAACGCCATGAAAATGCTCCTCATTTCACATTAATAAAGACACGGCCAGATTCACGAAAGCACTTACGCAAGCACTTACGAACTTGGCCATCTTTCCTCAATCTTTGACGGCTTTGGTTACATGTATTAAACAGTTTACAAGCATGAAAACTTCCCATTCAACTGTTGTTATTGTTATAAATAGCCTCCTGGTGCTTCGGAGCTCATTAACTGTTTAATAATTGGAAACAAAGCCGCCAAAGATTGAGAAAAGATGTACAGGTTCGTAAGTGCTTCCGTGAATCTGGCCCACTGTGCTTAATCAATACCATCTAGCGAGAATATAAACAATATTTAATTCCCTACAATTGCAACCCCATTCTCTTTAACGCATTACGTAAGTAATTACGTAGAGAAGAATTCTCCGTCCTTACTAAATTCTATTGTGAATGCGAGAGAGGGTTGAGGGAGACGCTAGGTGGGACGCCATTCGGCTTCATCTTTCTGGCTGAGCAGACGAGACGTGAGGAGTGAGTGGCGTGGCTGAGAAGTCGCACAACAATAGTCGCGTGGTAACTCCATAGACGACCGCCATCCAATACCATCACGTGGCCTACAGTGCTTAACTGTTTAATAACGCATCTACAATTATAGTCAAGACCTGAAATTACGCGTACACAGCAGTGGACGCCAGAGACTAACAGACGCGATTTCAGCAGACTTTAGTGTTCTCGCACGCTCACGTTAAGTATACTATTCTAGTTTGATGCATCATTCAAGATCGTAGTATTTGTGGGTAGTCTGTCATTATGTTGCAAGAAGACCTATACTACAATGTCAGTTGATTTTCCCGTTTTATTTCAATTTCAATGAATATTGAAATAATTCATAGCCTAATCAAATGTTACTCAAATTTCCATGATTGCAGCGTGTAGGCGAGGATGTAACAAGTTGTCTCTCTTCACCTACGAGGTTCACTATTGGTTTCTTCATTATTGGGATCTGGTGATCACGTGGACTAGTAACGACATAGACATAATGAAGTCGTCTTAAAGCTAAGACATATGCTTTCGTAAAAATATTGAATAAGATTATCAGTAGTTTCTATATAATTTCCCATATAAGATAGTTAAAGGAATAATCTAATTGCAAGAATTTATTACTCGGTATTTAATGAATCTATATTTATTATTTCTTAATACTTAATAGTCTTTAAATATATTGGTTATCTAATATGTCATATCTTGAATCTACATTCTAGTTTAGTTTTACCATGTTACTAACCTTTTAATGAACTAGTGACGAACCACACTGGGTTCCTAGATATATATGAACTTCTAGAAATAACCCCAAATGTTGATATTTGAGGTTTTGACTTTAATTAATTAATAATACAGTCTATTCATTGTTTTTAAGTGATTGCTAAATCAATCATTATCCATAGGCACTGGTTCTATAGTGTCTATCTTATAATCGCCTTTATTTGTTTTCCCTCTTTTCTCAAAAGCAAGTGGTCCTTCGATTTATGTTAATTATCATTATTAAATAATTCAATATATGAGTCAAAGCCCAGATACCCAACAGTCAAGGTGTTAGAGAATGAAGACTACCTCACCAGTCAGCATGGTTAAGGTGTTAGCGTGTGGTGACTACCTCACCAGTCAGGAAGGTCAAGTTGTTAGCGTGTGGTGACTACCTCAACAGTCAGGAAAGTCAAGTTGTTAGCGTGTGGAGACTCCCTCACCAGTCAGGAAGGTCAAATTGTTAGCATATGAAGACTACCTCACCAGTCAGCATGGTTAAGGTGTTAGCATGTGGAGACTACCTCACCAGTCAGCATGGTTAAGGTGTTAGCATGTGGAGACTACCTCACCAGTCAGCAAGGTTAAGAGTGTATAAGTATACCAAGTAAACCCGTGCAAAAAATAACACGAAGGAAAAATATGCTGATATGATCTTCTTGAGGTAAAATTATACCTTCATGTCGTGTGAAGATGTCTGTTATTTTAGCCTTGATAAATTATTATTTGTCACTTGACGTGCGTGTTCCTCACCTCTGTCCATCAGCCCTTGACACTACCACCCTCAGCACTACCACCCTCAGCACCACCACCCTCAGCACCACCACCAACAGCACCACCACCCACAGCACCACCACCCTCAGCACCACCACCCTCAGCACCACCACCCTCAGCACCACCACCAACAGCACCACCACCAACAGCACCACCACCCACAGCACTACCACCCTCAGCACAACCACCCACAGCACCACCACCCACAGCACCACCACCAACAGCACCACCACCCACAGCACCACCACCCACAGCTCCACCAGCCTTTGCACCACCACCCACAACACCACCACCCACAGCACCACCACCCACAGCACCACCACCCACAGCACCACCACCCACAGCACCACCACCCTCAGCACCACCACCCTCAGCACCACCACCCTCAGCACCACCACCAACAGCACCACCACCAACAGCACCACCACCCACAGCACTACCACCCTCAGCACAACCACCCACAGCACCACCACCCACAGCACCACCACCAACAGCACCACCACCCACAGCACAACCACCTACAGCACCACCACCCACAGCACCACCATCCACAGCACCACCACCCACAGCACCACCACCCACAGCACCACCACCCACAGCTCCACCAGCCTTTGCACCACCACCCACAACACCACCACCCACAGCACCACCACCCACAGCACCACCACCCACAGCACCACCACCCACAGCACCACCACCCACAACACCACCTCCTGCAGCACCACCACCCACAGCTCCACCACCCACAGCACCACCACCCACAGCACCACCACCCATAGCACCACTGTTACGAATCTTACTAGGATTCTGCATTACTCTTGATTCTCATATTACTTTATTGTCTTGTTCTTTAATATAGCATCTAGTTGTATGATATAAGATTTGTATGTTATATATATATATTATAGCATGCAGTAGTGTGCATGAGTTACATTATATTGTGTGAGGCTTTTGGTGTTAATTTCTCATGTAGTTTCTCCGTGTGGGCGGTTGACCATATTTGGATATGGCCAGTGTGGGAACATTGTTGTCAATTGAGTGTTTATAGTTTCACCTTAAATTATGCCCATATTTGGTTTCTGTATTATTGTATGGAATGTTGTACCAGTGTTTACTACTCTTTAGTTTAACAATGTTTTGAATATTAGTGCTGCGTTTTATTATTAGATTTTCCACAATGTTTTGTGTGGACGGTTAGTTGAATTTTTGGTAGACGCTTGGCCTGCGGTCCAAGGCGTGGGCAGAAGCGTGGCGGCTGCTGTCGAGAGGAGACATGCTTTAAGTTAAGTCATTGGTCACTGTTAATTTAGCCCATATAAATGTTAATTATCTGGTTAGATGATATTGTATTTATCTCTCTAATTAATCCATGTCTTAGTGATAGTGCTCATGTCCCAATAAGGAGGTTATTCTATGATTTGCATGCTGAAGAATATTTCTGGTTATTATTTATACATTTAAGTGTTAATAAGTTTGTCCCCCTTAGCATAAATATATTGTTCTCCATTTTATGCAGTGATTTATATTTACCACAGCTCCACTTCCTACAGCACCTCCACCCACAGCTCCACCACCCACAGCTCCACTTCCTACAGCACCTCCACCCACAGCTCCACCACCCACAGCTCCACTACCTACAGCACCTCCACCCACAGCACCTCCACTCACAGAGCCTCCACCCACAGCACCACCACCCACAGCACCAATACCCACAGCACCACCTTCAGCACCACCACCCACAGCACCACCACCTTCAGCACCACCACCTTCAGCACCACCACCCACATCACCACCACCCAAAGCACCACCACCCACAGCATCACCACCCACACCACTGCCATCCTCAGCACCACCACCTACAGCACCATCACTCACAGCTCCTTCACCCACAGCTCCTCCACCCACAGCTCCTCCACCCACAGCACCACCACCCACAGCACCACCCACAGCACCACCACCCACAGCACCACCACCTACAGCACCACCCACAGCACCACCACCCACATCACCACCACCTACATCACCACCACCCACAGCTCCACCACCCACAGCTCCACCACCCAAAACACCACCACCTACAGCACCACCCACAGCACCACCACCCACAGCACTACCACCTACAGCATCACCCACAGCACCACCACCTACAGCACCACCACCAACAGCACCACCACCCTTAACACCGCCATCTACAGCACCACCCACAACACCACCACCCACAGCACCACCACCCACAGCACCACCACCCACAGCACCACCACCCACAACACCACCACCCACAGCACCACCACCCACAGCACCACCACCCACAGCACCACCACCCACAGCACCACCACCCACAGCACCACCACCCACAGCACCACCACCTACAGCACCACCACCTACAGCACCACCACCTACAGCACCACCACCCACAGCACCACCACCCACAGCACCACAACCTACAGCACCACCACCTACAGCACCACCACCTACAGCACCACCACCTACAGCACCACCACCTACAGCACCACCACCTACAGCACCACCACCTACAGCACCACCACCCACAGCACCACCACCTACAGCACCACCACCCACAACACCACCACGTACAGCACCACCACCTACAGCACCACCACCTACAGCACCACCACCCACAACACCACCACCTACAGCACAACCACCTACAGCACCACCACCTACAGCACCACCACCCACAGCACCACCACCTACAGCACCACCACCTACAGCACCACCACCTACAGCACCACCACCTACAGCACCACCACCCACAGCACCACCAACCACAGCACCACCACCTACAGCACCACCACCCACAGCACCACCACCTACAGCACCACCACCTACAGCACAACCACCTACAGCACCACCACCCACAGCACCACCACCCACAGCACCACCACCTACAGCACCACCACCCACAGCACCACCACCTACAGCACCACCACCTACAGCACAACCACCCACAGCACCACCACCTACAGCACAACCACCTACAGCACAACCACCTACAGCACCACTACCCACAACACCACCTACAGCACCACCACCCACAGCACCACCACCCACAGCACCACCACCTATAGCACCACCACCCACAACACCACCACCTACAGCACCACCACCTACAGCACCACCCACAGCACCACCACCCACAGCACCACCACCCACAATACCACCACCTACAGCACCACCACCTACAGCACCACCCACAGCACCACCACCCACAACACCACCACCCACAGCACCACCCACAATACCACCACCTACAGCACCACCACCTACAGCACCACCCACAACACCGCCACCCACAGCACCACCACCCACAGCACCACCACCCACAACACCACCACCTACAGCACCACCCACAGCACCACCACCCACAGCACCACCACCCACAACACCACCACCCACAACACCACCACCTACAGCACCACCCACAGCACCACCACCCACAACACCACCACCTACAGCACCACCCACAACACCACCACCCACAGCACCACCACCCACAGCACCACCACCCACAGCACCACCCACAGCACCACCACCCACAACACCACCACCTACAGCACCACCCACAGCACCACCACCCACAACACCACCACCTACAGCACCACCCACAACACCACCACCCACAGCACCACCACCCACAGCACCACCACCCACAACACCACCACCTACAGCACCACCCACAGCACCACCCACAGCACCACCACCCACAACACCACCACTCAGCGTAATATGGAGAAAGAGCCTGGATACAGGAGAGATACCAGCAGCACTTAAATCTGCAGACATAGCTCCGTTCCACAAGAGGGGAGTAAAGCCTTGGCAAAAAAATTATAGGCCAGTTGCACTAACATCACACATAATAAAAGTGTTTGAAAGAGTGATTAGGAATCAAATTTCTAGTTGTATGGAAAACAATGAATTGCACAATCCAGGACAACATGGATTTAGAGCGGGAAGATCCTGTCTGTCACAGTTACTCAACCACTATGACAAAATCACAGAAGCCCTAGAAGAAAAGCAAAATGCAGATGTTGTATACACAGACTTTGCAAAGGCGTTCGACAAATGTGACCATGGGGTGATAGCTCACAAAATGAGGTCAATGGGAATAACTGGAAAAGTAGGACGCTGGATACTCAATTTCCTGTCGAACAGAACACAAAGAGTAACAGTCAATCAGATAAAATCGAGTCCAAGCGATGTTAAAAGCTCTGTACCTCAAGGTACAGTCCTTGCACCGCTACTGTTCCTTATTCTCATATCTGATATAGACAAAAATACACGCCACAGCTTCGTGTCGTCCTTTGCAGATGACACAAAAATCAGCATGAAAATTACCTCTGCTGAAGACATTGAAAAACTACAAGCAGATGTCAACAAAGTTTTTGATTGGGCAGCAGAAAATAACATGATGTTTAACAGTGATAAATTTCAGGTACTCAGGTACGGCAAAAATGAGGATCTGAAACATAATACAGGGTACAAAACACAATCGAATCTTCCCATAGTAGGAAAACAGCTCGTCAAGGATTTGGGAATAATGATGTCCGACGATCTAACGTTTAGGGAGCATAACCAAGCAAATATCGCGTCAGCCAGAAAAATGATCGGATGGATTACGAGAACTTTCAAATCCAGGGATCCCATCACAATGGTTGTACTCTTCAAGTCACTTGTGTTGTCCCGTCTCGAGTACTGCTCAGTACTCACTTCCCCCTTCAGAGCAGGAGAGATTGCTGAAATAGAAGGAATACAGAGAACATATACGGCACGCATAAACGAGATAAAACACCTAAATTATTGGGATCGTCTCAAAGCTCTCCAAATGTACTCTCTAGAAAGGAGACGAGAGATATACCAAATAATATACACATGGAAAATACTGGAGGGTCAGGTCCCAAATCTACACAGTAAAATAACAACGCACTGGAGTGAACGATATGGAAGAAAATGCAAGATTGAACCAGTGAAGAGCAGAGGTGCCATAGGCACAATCAGAGAGCACTGTATAAACATCAGGGGTCCGCGGTTGTTCAACGCCCTCCCAGCGACTATAAGAAATATTGCCGGAACAACCGTGGACATCTTCAAGAGAAAACTGGACGGTTTTCTAAGAGAAGTTCCGGATCAGCCGGGCTGTGGTGGGTACGTGGCCCTGCGGGCCGCTCCAAGCAACAGCCTGGTGGACCAAACTCTCACAAGTCGAGCCTGGCCTCGGGCCGGGCTTGGGGAGTAGAAGAACTCCCAGAACCCCATCAACCAGGTATCAACCAGGTATCAACCACCATCTACAACACCACCCACACCACCACCCACACCACCATTACCTGCAGCACCACCCACATCACCACCACCTACAGTACCACCACCCACAGCACCACCACCTTCAGCACCACCACCCACAGCACCACCACCCACAGCGCCACCACCCACAGCACCACCACCCACAGCACCACCACCCTCATCACCACCACCCACAGCACCACCACCCAAAACACCACCACCCACAGCACCACCACCCACAGCACCACCACCCACAGCACCACCACCCACAGCACCACCACCCTCAGCACCACCCACATCACCACCACCCACAGCACCACCACCCTCAGCACCACCACCCACAGCACCACCACCCACAACACCACCACCTACAGCACCACCCACAGCACCACCCACAGCACCACCACCCACAACACCACCATCTACAGCACCACCACCAACACTACCCACAGCACCACCACCCACAGCACCACCACTTACTGCACCTCCCACAACACCATCCTCAGCACCTCCACCCACATCACCACCACCTACAGCACCACCACCCACAGCACCACCACCCACAGCACCACCACCCACAGCACCACCACCCACAGCGCCACCACCCGCAGCACCACCACCCACAGCACCACCACCCACAGCACCACCACCTACAGCACCACCACCCTCAGCACCACCACCCACAACACCACCACCCATTACACTAATGGATGCCTGGGGGCGTGAGGGGCGAGGACACATACCAATCTAAGAATTACCTGCTGGAACACGACGCCCACAATTGTATTTGTCTTGTTAGTTGCAATCGTGAACAAGATTTGATTGTTGCATTAAGCAATCTTGCAGAGTCTGTTGTTGCAGGGAACTATTTAATTACAGAGACCAAATGGGCAGCGTATTTCATTGTTACTATGGCCCTGCATGTCCATACTGGCAGTAAAGAAACATGACATGGCAATAATTATAGCTAAATTTAATTTGGTAATTGGTTATGAGACTGATGAGAAAGGTGATAAGGGGAGGGGGGAAGAATGGGCAGGAGAGACAAAGAGAGAGGCGATGATGTGGGAAGAGAGAGAGAGAGAGAGTAAGAGGTGGAAGGAAGGCAGAAGAGAAGAGAGCACGGGGTAATTTTAGTTTTTAAAGGGGCAATATTTACATTGTATGGATCATGGTACCTGAGGTTGTCAAGGAATGATCAATAATGGTTAATAAAGGTTGTGTCAATAATGACGGGTCGCTGAACGATCAGGACGGGTGACGGTGTCAAGACGAAGGTCGTGGTCATTAATGACGGGACGCTGAACGATCAGGAAGGGTGAACATTCGTCTTGATGATCTTCACTATACTGGGTTACGCCTCAGCTCTGGAGCCTTACGTTCGACCCCCACCCTGAACTTGTATGTTGAAACCGGCGTCCTGCGTTTTCACGGACCCTATTCCAGGTATTCTTCCTCATGTCGTTCCATCCTTGGCCCCCGTAGAGGTTCCCTCTACCGTCGTTTTGCAAAACCTTGACCCACATGACAAAGGCTTCCACGCCTCCTGCAGTTCTGAAATGCCTTTTCCTTGCACACTTTTCTTCACACTCCCGCTCCGTTGTTGTCTTCGCAGATGGGTCTAAGTCTGCCGACAGTGTAGGCTACTCCGATGTATTTCCTGACCACACCTCTATGTGCCTCCTGCCCCCGGTGACTACCATCTTCACGACAAATAGCATTTTATCCCATTTTCTACGCTCTTCGTCAGCTGCTTTCTCGCTTTCAACATTTTGTTGTTGTTGTAGTTGACTTTCGCAGCGTCCTCATAGCTCTGGAGTCATTTAATCCATTCCATCCTGTGGTAGTTGAGATTCAACATTGGCTGTTTCTTATCTCCTGTATATTTAAGACAGTGGAGTTCTACTGGATGCCTAGCCATATTGGTGTGTCCTTAAATGAGCGTGTGGACGCTGCCGCTAAGGAGGCTATCCGCCCTTGTTCCATCTCCCGTGAAGGTGTTCCTTACTCCGACTTCCCAGTTATTCATTCCTCAATCCGTGTTCGTTGGCAGGTTACGTATTGGCCATACACGTTTAACTCACTGGCACTTAATGGAGCGCCGCCCTGCTCCTTATTGTTCAAACTGCTTTGTCCCTCTTATGATCGTGTCTGTCTTGTTGAATGTCCGGACATCCAGGACCGTGAGTGTGTCTTGCTTCCCGACCGTCCCTCGTGGTCACTTGTAACTCGATGGGACCCTGGTGAATCAGATACTTTAGATATCATTCGCCTTATTCACTTTTGTTCACGTATTGGCATCCTAGGTGATATCTAACATCTTTTGAACATCGTGCAACTTTCACTGAGCTTCATAGTCTCCCCAGCTTGGTGCCTTCTTCTGATAATGACTTACTCGTCTAACCACGACAGTGGAACAACAGTCCACAAGTTATCATATGGGCATCACTCTTTGTGTCTGTTGCAAAACTCAGTTATACTCCTGGAGGAATTCCCTTAAATATTCCTTAAGGTGTTCCTTAAGGTGTTACTGAGGGTGTCTCTCTAAACAGTTTAAGGTACATTTAGAGATAGAATCGTGACGTTTAATGACGTCACGATTGGTTAAGCTAGCAGGCAGCTGGTATGGGAAGATTCACCGCCTATAAGTCTTAAATTATTTATTATATAATAGAATAGTAGATATTGCTCCACCCCGCAAGTTTTGGAGCAATATCTTTTGGAGCACCTGTGGTCAACTACGAAATACCACGTGAGGTTGTAGTAGAGTGGCCCTAGTGCGAGGACGACGAGATCATGTGAGGTTGTAAGTAGAGTGGCCTAGTGCGAGGACGACGAGATCATGTGAGGTGGAAGTAGAGTGGCCTAGCGCGAGGACCACGAGATCATGTGAGGTTGTAGTAGAGTGGCCTAGTGCGAGGACGACGAGATCATGTGAGGTTGTAGTAGAGTGGCCTAGTGCGAGGACGACGAGATCATGTGAGGTTGAAGTAGAGTGGCCTAGTGCGAGGACGACGAGATCATGTGAGGTTGTAGTAGAGTGGCCTAGTGCGAGGACGACGAGATCATTTGAGGTTGAAGTAGAGTGGCCTAGTGCGAGGACGACGAGATCATGTGAGGTTGTAGTAGAGTGGCCTAGTGCGAGGACGACGAGATCATGTGAGGTTGAAGTAGAGTGGCCTAGTGCGAGGACGACGAGATCATGTGAGGTGGAAGTAGAGTGGCCTAGCGCGAGGACCACGAGATCATGTGAGGTTGTAGTAGAGTGGCCTAGTGCGAGGACGACGAGATCATGTGAGGTTGTAGTAGAGTGGCCTAGTGCGAGGACCACGAGATCATGTGAGGTTGTAGTAGAGTAGCCTAGTGCGAGGACGACGAGATCATGTGAGGTTGTAGTAGAGTGGCCTAGTGCGAGGACGACGAGATCATGTGAGGTTGTATTAGAGTGACCTAGTGCGAGGACGACGAGATCATGTAAGGTTGAAGTAGAGTGGCCTAGCGCGAGGATTACGAGATCATGTGAGGTTGAAGTAGAGTGGCCTAGCGCGAGGATTACGAGATCATGTGAGGTTGAAGTAGAGTGGCCTAGCGCGAGGATTACGAGATCATGTGAGGTTGAAGTAGAGTGGCCTAGCGCGAGGATTACGAGATCGGGGACCAACCATTCAGACCTCTAAACTGAGTGTGAATGAGGATGTGAGTGTGAGGACATCATTTCTGTAAGTACGCTCTCATTATTTATTTGTTGAATTTTTGTTATTTCCATATTAATCGCTGATCAGCCAGAGATGTACTCTGCACTTCAGTGATCACCCACAACAGGTAGAGGCTTTAGCTTAGAGACAGACTTATGGCAAGTGATATTCTGTGTGGTACGACAATTGTTCCACCAATTGTGATTGGTTGTCTAACGAAAGTGTTAGTCAGGATATGTTCATAATGAACCACATGGTCATTCAGTGATGCGCCTCAGTGTCACTCTCATGTGATATTAACTTTAATAACACCATTCGCTAAGTATCTAAGCTCCTTGTGAAGTAATACCTAAGTTTTGCAAATAAATGTTGGCTGTTTTATATTTGTGTTAACGTAAAGCCCTTGTTGAGTACTGTAATGCTGATTAATGAAGTGCCCTCAGCACACGTTATGAGCCCCAGTTCTGACGATATTAAGCTTCTAGTCAAAAGAAATATCGATGAGGAGAACAGAACGGGAAAACCTTTAGAGTGCCTCTCCAGCGCCGAAGGATTTCCAGGACCAAAGTGCTGCTGGAGAGGGGGAAGTGCGTCAGTAGGGAACACAGCACACAAGGACCATAACTTCCTTGTGTGCACGCTGATCCTGAACGCACTGTTCTAGTCTAGCTACGTCCGAGCTAACGTTGTTGAAGCAGTCGGCCATTGCAAAGTGGTGACGTTGCACGCAACTGCAGCCACGATGAAGCAAAAATGCACATTGATGTTATGGAAATAATGATTCCCTAAGCCAAAATTTACACAAGTATACGAGGCAGAGGTGTTTGAACCATCGGTAAGTATGCAACTGGTGGTGGCAAGTTGTGCTCAGGTTTAGCATTCAAAGTAAATTGATGATTTTGTATTGCAAGATCTTGATGAATACAGTATATTTTGTATTTTATTATGCTATTATACTTTTACATACATCATTATTGAAATACTATTATGCATGAGTGGCTACCATGCTCAAAACGCAAGTCATGACACATGCCATGCTCACAACGAAAGTCATAGTTTCTGTCATGCTCACAACGCCAGTCATGACATATGTCATGCTCACAATGCCAGTCATTGCGAATGTCATGCTCACAACGCCAGTTATGGCCCCTGTCATGCTCACAACGCCAGTCATGGTACCTGTCATGCTCACAACGCAAGGCATGGCGACTGTCATGCTCACAACGCCAGTCACTGCACCTGTCATGCTCACAACGCCAGTCACGGCACCTGTCATGCTCACAACGCCAGTCACGGCACCTGTCATGCTCACAACGCCAGTCATGGCACCTGTCATGCTCACAACGCCAGTCACGGCACCTGTCTTGCTCACAACGTCCGTCATGGCGCCTGTCATGCTCACAACGCCAGTTACGGCACCTGTCATGCTCACAACGCCAATCATGGCACCTGTCATGCTCACAACGCCAGTCAATGCCCCTGTCATGCTCACAACGCCAGTCATTGCGTCTGTCATCCTCATAAACTTGAACAAATAAACGTATGTAATATTATAAAATATACTGTATACATATTATATATACATACATTATAAATTATAAATATATTCATATAATATTATAACACCACAAACCCAACATGGAGGTGTGTGGAGGCTGCTTTAAGCCACTTCGGAAGAGGTGTTGTAGGCATTGTATGTAACATTTGTAACATAAGATATCACCTGAGTTGTACAGGATTACCTACACAATATGCAAACCGGGAAGGTAACTACTGGATCTGTCAAAGTGACAGACAGATGTGGGAAAACATTACCAAACTAATGAATAACATTCCTGAAGTACACAGGCTACAATTCACACAAAAACTACCAGAAATATATGCAGAGTATATAAAGACAGCAACGAACTCTGAACACAACCCAGGGACTGAGAATTTAGAGAGTCAAAGTAGCAATGTAGAAGGACATGGTGTCGAGGTACACTAAAATGAAGGCAATATTGTAGAGCAAACTGGTGATATGAATAAGGAGATAAAAAAATGAGAACACAAATGAGAAAGACGAAAGCAACAAAGAGAAAGATAAGGGCAATACCGAGAATGAAGTGCAAAAACGAGAAAGTTGGAACAAAAAACAGAAAGTAGCCAAGTCATGCACGGGTACAAACAAGAATACAATCTCAGATGAAAATATTTGCAGGTATTATGCAAAAGGACAGTGCAGATATGGGCCCAGAGGCACGGAATGCACATTCATGCATCCCACGGAAATGCCGAAACTGGTTTGGGAAAGGCAGATATCGTTTTGATACAGAGTGTAGATATCTTCACCCTAAGCTATGTAAACTCTCAGTTAATGAAAGAAAATGCTACGATCTTCATTGGCCTGATTTCCACGTCAGAGGTACACAGCGCTATATAAGAGAGGAAGTCCAATATAATAGCCCTGAAAATATTTTAGAGGCAGGCAGAAACAAACAGGCAGAAATGTTGCAGGAGTACGGATGGAGAGGGGGAAATGCCCCAGACTGGACTACGGTTCGTCATCAAGCCCACACGCATACTACACCCCCCAACTACACAGAGACTACCACACTCCCCAGTATCACTTACAAAACTGGACAAACCATTGCCACAACAACACACCTCTGGGTCAGGGTAGAGAGGAGGGAGAACTACCAAAACCTTCCAGAAGTGACACACAATATGGACAATCATTCATATTTGCAAACATTCAAAGTTTAAAGCCAAAGTCAAGAAATAAAGTTAAGTTCATAAATGGCCTCCTATTAGAGTCAAACTCAATATTTGGGGCATTCATGGAAACTCATACAAAAGATTACATGGATGGTGCAATCTGGATTCCAAATTATAATTTATATAGATGTGATAGAAAAACTAGGTCAAATGGAGGAGTAGGTCTGTATATTAAAGAGGACCTGGTATGCACAGAACTACTAAAATCAACTAATGAGGTGGTAGAGGTACTTGGAATTAAGGTAGAGAAACTAAACCTAATTATTATTCTAATATATAAACCGCCAGATACAACGGTTGAGGAATTCACAGAGCAGATGCACAAAATAGAGAACATACTTGATAACCTAGCGAAACCCAGCTCCAGATATTATCTTCCTTAGAGATTTCAATTTACCGAGTCTAAGATGGGGAATGGCAAACACATATATCATAGCAGGGAATGACCCGGGAAATAACCAACCACAGGTCAGAGAACTTTTGAGATTCTGTGACAAATTCTCGCTCAATCAACAGATTACAGAACCAACTAGGAACGAAAACACACTAGATTTGTTATTCACAAACAATGATGAACTAATCAGAGACATTACAATCTCAGATACTACATACTCAGACCATAAGCTCATTGAAGTGCGAACTAGCATAAATAACGGTAGTAGGTCTAAGAGACCCAACAAGCGAGTAGGAGTATTCAATCAATTCAATTTCAACAATAAGAGGATCGACTAGGAAAAAATCTATGTAGACCTTGTAACTATTCAATGGGAGACGGTCTTAAGCGACAAAGCTCCCACACAGGGAATAGCTCAACTGACAGCTGAAGCTTACAAGGTTTGCTTCAAGCACGTGCCTGTGAGTAGGGGCAGAAAGAGGACCACTCTAGAAAGAGAACGCAGACGACTGTACAGGAGAAGGAAAAAAATAACGGAAATGCTTCGGCAGTCACAACTATCACAAGCAAGGAAAATAAACGTAAGCAGGGATGATCGAAGAAATAGAACAAACGTTGAAGTGATCATATGAGTCTGAGGAAATGGAATTGGAACAGAAAGCTATGCAAGAGATAAAGAAAAATCCGAAATATTTTTTCACATACACAAAATCAAATCAAAACCTCGACCAGTAATTAGACCGTTAATTACAAGTGAAGGTACGTTCACAGAGGACAACAAAGAGATTAGTGAATTCTAAGAAGCCAGTATGAGGCTATGTTTAGCACACCAATAAACAACATGAAAGTTGATGACCCAGACATCTTCTTTATGAATGACATTCAAGCTGCAGATAATATAACGGATATTACCACAAACTCGGAAGACTTTGAAAGAGAAATTGACATATATGCCCATGCACTCAGCTCCTGGGCCTGACTCATGGAATTCAATATTCATAAAGAAATGTAAAGTACCAGTAGCGAGAGCACTCAGCGTAATATGGAGAAAGAGCCTGGATACAGGGGAGATACCAGCAGCACTTAAATCTGCTGATATAGTTCCGTTGCACAAGGGGGGGAGTAATGCCTTGAAAAAAATTATAGGCCAGTTGCACTAACATCACACATAATAAAAGTGTTTGAAAGAGTGATTAGGAATCAAATTTCTAGTTTTATGGAAAACAATGAGATTGCACAACCAAGGACAACATAGATTTAGAGCGGGAATATCCTGTCTGTCACAGTTACTCAACCACTATGACAAAATCACAGAAGCTCTAGAAGAAAAGCAAAATGCAGATGTTGTATACTACAGACTTTGCAAAGGCTTTCGACAAAGGCGTTCCATGTGTGCTATCATGGGGTGATAGCACACAAAATGAGGTAAATGGGAATAACTGGAAAAGTAGGACGCTGGATACTCAATTTCCTGTCGAACAGAAAACAAAGAGTAACAGTCAATCAAATAAAATCGAGTCCAAGCGAAATTAAAAGCTCTGTACCTTAAGGTACAGTCTTTGCACACCTGCTGTTCCTTATTTTCATATCAGATATAGAAATAAATACACGTCACAGCTTCGTGTCATCCTTCGCAGATGATACAAAAATTAGCACTGGAAAATTACCTCCGCTGAAGACATCGAAAAATTACAAGCAGATGTCAACAAAGTTTTCGATTGGGCAGCAGAAAATAACATGATGTTTAACAGTGATCAATTTCAGGTACTCAGGTACGGCAAAAACGAGGATCTGAAACATAATACAGGGTACAAAATACAATCGAATCCTCCCAAAGTAGAAAAACAGCATGTCAAAGATTTGGGAATAATGAAGTCCGACGATCTAACGTTTAGGGAGCATAACCAAGCAAATATTGCGTCAGCCAGAAAAATGATAGGATGGATTTACGAGAACATTCAAATCCAGGGATCCCATCACAATGGTTGTACTCTTCAAGTCACTTCTGTTGTCCCGTCTTGAGTACTGCTCAGTACTCACTTCTCCCTTCAGAGCAGTAGAGATTGCTGAAATAGAGTGAATACAGAGAACATATACGACACGCATAGATGAGATAAAACATCTAAATTATTGGGATCGTCTCAAAGCTCTCCAAATGTACTCTCTAGAAAGGAGACGAGAGAGATACCAAATAATATACACATGGAAAATACTGGAGGGGCCAGGTCCCAAATCTACACAGTAAAATAACAACGTACTGGAGTGAACGACATGGAAGAAAATGCAAGATTGAACCTGTGAAGAGCAGAGGTGCCATAGGCACAATCAGAGAGCACTATAAACATCAGGGGTCCGCGGTTGTTCAACGTCCTCCCAGCGACTATAAGAAATATTGCCGGAACAACCGTGGACATCTTCAAGAGAAAATTGGACTATTTTCTAAGAGAAGTTCCGGATCAACCGAGATGTGGTGGGTATGTGGGCCTACGGGCCGCTCCAAGCAACAGCCTGGTGGACCAAACTCTCACAAGTCAAGCTTGGCCTCGGGCCGGGCTTGGGGAGTAGAACAACTCCCAGAACAGAAACAAGCAGGTATCAAGCACAACGCCAGTCACGGTCCCTGTCATGTTCACAACGCCAGTCACGGTCCCTGTCATGTTCACAACGCCAGTCACGGTCCCTGTCATGTTCACAACGCCAGTCACGGTCCCTGTCATGTTCACAACGCCAGTCACGGTCCCTGTCATGTTCACAACGCCAGTCACGGTCCCTGTCATGTTCACAACGCCAGTCACGGTCCCTGTCATGTTCACAACGCCAGTCACGGTCCCTGTCATGTTCACAACGCCAGTCACGGTCCCTGTCATGTTCACAACGCCAGTCACGGACCCTGTCATGTTCACAACGCCAGTCACGGTCCCTGTCATGTTCACAACGCCAGTCACGGTCCCTGTCATGTTCACAACGCCAGTCACGGTCCCTGTCATGTTCACAACGCCAGTCACGGTCCCTGTCATGTTCACAACGCCAGTCACGGTCCCTGTCATGTTCACAACGCCAGTCACGGTCCCTGTCATGTTCACAACGCCAGTCACGGTCCCTGTCATGTTCACAACGCCAGTCACGGTCCCTGTCATGTTCACAACGCCAGTCACGGTCCCTGTCATGTTCACAACGCCAGTCACGGTCCCTGTCATGTTCACAACGCCAGTCACGGTCCCTGTCATGTTCACAACGCCAGTCACGGTCCCTGTCATGTTCACAACGCCAGTCACGGTCCCTGTCATGTTCACAACGCCAGTCACGGTCCCTGTCATGTTCTACAACGCCAGACACGGTCCCTGTCATGTTCACAACGCCAGTCACGTTCCCTGTCATGTTCACAACGCCAGTCACGGTCCCTGTCATGTTCACAACGTCAGTCACGTTCCCTGTCATGTTCACAACGCCAGTCACGGTCCCTGTCATGTTCACAACGCCAGTCACGGACCCTGTCATGTTCACAACGCCAGTCACGGACCCTGTCATGTTCACAACGCTAGTCACGGTCCCTGTCATGCTCACAACGCCAGTCATGATCCCTGTCATGCTCACAACGCCAGTCATGGCCCCTGTAATGCTCACAACGCCAGTCATAACACATGTCATGCACACAACGCCAGTCATAGCACCTGTCATTCTCACAACGCCAGCCATGGCCCCTGTCATGCTCACAACGCCAGTCATAACACATGTCATGCTCACAACGCCAGTCATGGCACCTGTCATGCTCATAACGCCAGTCACGGCCCCTGTCATGTTCACAACGCTAGTCACGGTCCCTGTCATGCTCTCAACGCCAGTCATGATCCCTGTCATGCTCACAACGCCAGTCATGGCACCTGTCATGCTCACAACGCTAGTCATGACACATGTCAGGCTCACAACGCCAGCAATGTCCCTTTGTCATGCTCACGACGCCAGTCATGGCGTCTGTCATGCTCACAATGCCTGTTATGGCGCCTGTCATGCTCAAACGCCAGTCGTGACACATGTCATGCTCACAACGCCAGCCATGGCGCCTGTCATGCTCACAACGCCAGTCATGGCGCCTGTCATGCTCACAACGCCAGTCATGGCGCCTGTCATGCTCACAACGCTAGTCATGGCGCCTGTCATGCTCACAACGCCAGTCGTGGCCCCATTCATGTTCAGAACGCCAGTCACGGCCCCTGTCATGCTCACAATGCCAGTCATAGCACCTGTCATGCTCACAACACCAGTTATTGCGCGTGTCATGCTAAAAACGCTAGTCCTGGGGCCTGTCATGCTCACAATGCCAGTCATGGCGCCTTTCAGGGCTCTCAATGCCAGTCATGGCCCCTGTCATGCTCACATCGCAAGTCATGGCCCCTGTCATGCTCACAATGCCAGTCATGACACATGTCAAGCTCACAACGCCAGTCATGGCGCCTGTCATGCTCACATCGCCAGTCATGAAACATGTCGTGCTCACAATGCCTGTCATGGCGCCTGTCATGCTCACATCGCCAGTCATGAAACATGTCGTGCTCACAATGCCTGTCATGGCGCCTATCATGCTCACAATGCCAGTCATGACACATGTCGTTCTCACAATGCCAATCATGGCGCCTGTCATGCTCACAACGCCAATCACGGCGCCTGTCATGCTCACAAAGCCAGTCATGACACATGTCATGCTCACAACGCCAGTCATGACACATGTCATGCTCACAACTCCAGTCATTGCCACTGTCAGGCTCACAACGCCAGTCATGGCGCCTTTCATCCTCACAACGCCAGTCACGGTCCCTGTCATGTTCACAACGCTAGTCACGGTCCCTGTCATGCTCACAACGCCAGTCACGGTCCCTGTCATGTTCACAACGCTAGTCACGGTCCCTGTCATGCTCAAACGCCAGTCGTGACACATGTCATGCTCACAACGCCAGTCATGACACCTGTCATGCTCACAACGCCAGTCATGACACCTGTCATGCTCAGAACGCCATTCAAGGCGCCTGTCATGCTCACAACGCCAGTCGTGGCCCCATTCATGTTCAGAACGCCAGTCACGGCCCCTGTCATGCTCACAATGCCAGTCATAGCACCTGTCATGCTCACAACACCAGTTATTGCGCGTGTCATGCTAACAACGCTAGTCCTGGGGCCTGTCATGCTCACAATGCCAGTCATGGCGCCTTTCATGCTCACAACGCCAGTCATGACACATGTCTTGCTCTCAACGCCAGTCATGGCCCCTGTCATGCTCACACCGCAAGTCATGGCCCCTGTCATGCTCACAACGCCAGTCATGAAACATGTCGTTCTCACAACGCCAATCATGGCGCCTGTCATGCTCACAACGCCAGTCACGGCGCCTGTCATGCTCACAAAGCCAGTCATGACACATGTCATGCTCACAACGCCAGTCATGACACATGTCATGCTCACAACTCCAGTCATGGCCACTGTCAGACTCACAACGCCAGTCATGGCGCCTTTCATCCTCACAACGCCAGTCACGGTCCCTGTCATGTTCACAACGCTAGTCACGGTCCCTGTCATGCTCACAACGCCAGTCACGGTCCCTGTCATGTTCACAACGCTAGTCACGGTCCCTGTCATGCTCAAACGCCAGTCGTGACACATGTCATGCTCACAACGCCAGTCATGACACCTGTCATGCTCACAACGCCAGTCATGACACCTGTCATGCTCAGAACGCCATTCAAGGCGCTCTCATGCTCACAACGCCAGTCGTGGCCCCATTCATGTTCAGAACGCCAGTCACGGCCCCTGTCATGCTCACAATGCCAGTCATAGCACCTGTCATGCTCACAACACCAGTTATTGCGCGTGTCATGCTAACAACGCTAGTCCTGGGGCCTGTCATGCTCACAATGCCAGTCATGGCGCCTTTCATGCTCACAACGCCAGTCATGACACATGTCTTGCTCTCAACGCCAGTCATGGCCCCTGTCATGCTCACACCGCAAGTCATGGCCCCTGTCATGCTCACAACGCCAGTCATGAAACATGTCGTTCTCACAACGCCAGTCATGGCCCCTGTCATGCTCACAACGCCAGTCATGGCCCCTGTCATGCTCACAATGCCAGTCATGACACATGTCGTTCTCACAACGCCAGTCATGGCCCCTGTCATGCTCACAACGCCAGTCATGGCCCCTGTCATGGTCACTACGCCAGTCATGGCCCCTGTCATGCTCACAACGCCAGTCATAACATATGTCATGCTCACAACGCCAGTCATGGCCCCTGTGATGCTCACAACGCCAGTCACGGCGCCTCTCATGCTCACAAAGCCAGTCATGACACATGTCATCCTCACAACGCCAGTCATTGCACCTGTCATTCTCACAACACCAGCCATAACACATTTCATGCTCACAACGCCAGTCATGGCACCTGTCATCCTCACAACGCCAGTCATTGCACCTGTCATTCTCACAACGCCAGTCATAACACATGTCATGCTCACAACGCCTGTCACGGTCCCTTTCATGCTTACAACGCCAGTCATGGCCCCTGACATGCTCAAAACGCCAGTCATAACACATGTTATGCTCACAACGCCAGTCATGGCACCTGTCATCCTCAGAACGCCAGTCATGGTCTCTGTCATGCTCACAACACCAATCATGGCCCCTGTCATGCTCACAACACCAGTCATGCCACCTGTCATCCTCTAAACGCCAGTCACGGTCCCTGTCATCCTCACAACGCCAGTCACGGCGCCTGTCATGCTCACAACGCCTGTCATGACACCTGGTTGGCTCACAACGCCAGTACTGGTGCCTGTCTCACAATGCTCACAACGCCAGTGCTGGTACCTGTCTCACAATGCTCACAACGCCAGTGCTGGTGCCTTTCTCACAATGCTCACAACGCCCATGCTGGTACCTGTCTCACAATGCTCACAACGCCAGTGCTGGTGCCTGTCTCACAATGCTCACAACGCCAGTGCTGGTGCCTGTCTCACAATGCTCACAACGCCAGTGCTGGTGCCTGTCTCACAATGCTCACAACGCCTGTCATGACACCTGGTTGGCTCACAACGCCAGTGCTGGTGCCTGTCTCACAATGCTCACAACGCCAGTGCTGGTACCTGTCTCACAATGCTCACAACGCCAGTGCTGGTGCCTGTCTCACAATGCTCACAACGCCAGTGCTGGTGCCTGTCTCACAATGCTCACAACGCCAGTGCTGGTGCCTGTCTCACAATGCTCACAACGCCAGTGCTGGTACCTGTCTCACAATGCTCACAACGCCAGTGCTGGTACCTGTCTCACAATGCTCACAACGCCAGTGCTGGTACCTGTCTCACAATGTTCACAACGCCAGTGCTGGTGCCTGTCTCACAATGCTCACAACGCCAGTGCTGGTGCCTGTCTCACAATGCTCACAACGCCAGTGCTGGTACCTGTCTCACAATGCTCACAACGCCAGTGCTGGTACCTGTCTCACAATGCTCACAACGCCAGTGCTGGTACCTGTCTCACAATGCTCACAACGCCAGTGCTGGTACCTGTCTCACAATGCTCACAACGCCAGTGCTGGTACCTGTCTCACAATGCTCACAACGCCTCGCAGGTTTTTCAGCTTTTTGCCAACTTTGTCTATGAAAGAGAAAAAAATTTAAATTACGTTTGAAGAATTGTTAACTTTCATATACGGTATATATGTATTGACAAATATGTATATATGTATATATGTATTATATATGTATATATGTAATGAGAAGAATTATGTATGTGGGGTTACAGGGCGTGAGAGCGCTGATGATGCGAAAAGCGTCATCAAGCGTTATTCCTACAACTATTCCCTTCTCATTGGATAGTTATAAATAGGAGCTGCCTCGTACGAGCCAATGGGCCTTCTGCAGTTCTTATTCCTACTACTATCCCCTCTACTACACCTTACCTTTCGTACTCTTTGCCTTGCTCCTCACCTCTCTCTTGCCTATATAGTTCCTTCATCTACTTCCCCCCCTTCAGAATCGACTTGTGAATGATCCAGGTCGGACCGAAACGTCGTCATCCCTTCACCTTCTAGTGTGTGGTCTGGTCAACACAGTGCTGATGACTCAAGCCCAGAGTCTAAATGTGTATAATAGCCTCTGTCAAGGTCACTAATTACGCTACAATAGTCTTGCTCAAGGTTACTAATTACGCTACAATAGTCTTGCTCAAGGTCACTAATTACGCTACAATAGTCTTGCTCAAGGTTACTAATTACGCTACAATAGTCTTGCTCAAGGTTACTAATTACGCTACAATAAATCGTTTAGAGAATGACCTGACAGGTGAGGTCACGTATGCTAGTACGCACGAGGAACATTCAAAATATAATATATGAAGCGTGTAGTAGGCCTACTGCCCCATGAGAGGCAAGGGCATTTAAGTAGGGCTACTTTCCTTTGTGATTCAGATCCTGTTTTCACTTATATATAGATATGTGTGTGTGTGTGTGGTTTAAGGCCCGATTTGCCTAATAAGCCAAGTTTAAATGAATTAATGTTTTTACCTAACCTAACCTATAAAGATAGGTTAGGTTAGGTTAGGTAGGGTTGGTTAGGTTCGGTCATATATCTACGTTAATTTTAACTCCAATAAAAAAAAATTGACCTCATACATAATGAAATGGATAGCTTTATCATTTCATAAGAAAAAAATTAGAGAAAATATATTAATTCAGGAAAACTTGGCTTATTAGGCAAATCGAGCCTGGAATAGTAGTCCGAGAAGTGCATTCTGGCTACTAGGTACGACATATATATATATATATATATATATATATATATATATATATATATATATATATATATATATGTCGTACCTAGTAGCCAGAACGCACTTCTCAGCCTACTATGCAAGGCCCAATTTGCCTAATTAGCCAAGTTTTCATGAATTAATTATTTTTCGACTACCTAACCTACCTAACCTAACCTAACCTAACTTTTTCGGCTACCTAACCTAACCTAACCTACAAGGATAGGTTAGGTTAGGTTAGGTTAGGTGGGGTTGGTTAGGTTCGGTCATATATCTACGTTAATTTTAACTCCTATAAAAAAAAATTGACCTCATACATAATGAAATGGATAGCTTTATCATTTCATAAGAAAAAAAATAGAGAAAATATATTAATTCAGGAAAACTTGGCTTATTAGGCAAATCGGGCCTTGCATAGTAGGCTGAGAAGTGCATTCTGGCTACTAGGTACGACATATATATATATATATATATATATATATATATATATATATATATATATATATATATATATATATATATATATATATATATATATATATATATATATATAGTATATTTTGGTAGCAGTCTTTCCTGTAGACATATATTATTATATATGACTGAAAAAGTAAGATTAATAATTCTAACACGAATTTTCTCAATCTTTCTTATATTTCTTTTCACTGTTGATGGTAAATGAAAAATCAATTCTCCAAAATTCATTTTACTTCTAGTCTGACGTGACACTTGAGCGCGTTTCATAAAACTTATTACATTTTCAAAGACTTTAGTTTACACACACACACACAACTATAACTGAATAGAGCTTAAACATCTTCGATTTTTTATACCTGCATTTGGGTGAGGAGATATGTTACAACAGTTTTGGATGAGGTGAAAACAAACTTTCAACACAAGCCAGAACACGAAACAATGGGTATTGAAGGTAAGAATGGAAGTAATTGCAGAGGGCCTATTGGCCCATATTTCTTGATGCTTCTATATTGGAGCGGAGTCTTGAAGTGGGTAGAATATAGTTGTGCATTAATTGGCTGTTGATTGCTGGTGTTGACTTCTTGATGTGTAGTGCCTCGCAGATGTCAAGCCGCCTGCTATCGCTGTATCTATCGATGTTTTCTGTGTTGTTTGCTAAGATATCTCTGGTGATGATTTGGTTGTGGGAAGAGATTATATGTTCCTTAATGGAGCCCTGTTGCTTATGCATCGTTAAACGCCTGATAAGAGATGTTGTTGTCTTGCCTATATACTGAGTTTTTTTAGGCTTACAGTTCCCAAGAGGGCATATGAAGGCATAGACGACGTTGGTTTCTTTTAAAGTGTTCTGCTTTGTGTCTGGTGAGTTTCTCATGAGTAGGCTGGCCGTTTTCTTGGTTTTAGAGTAAATCGTCAGTTGTATCTTCTGATTTTTGTCTGTAGGGATAACGTTTCTATTAACAATATCTTTCAGGACCCTTTCCTCCATTTTATGAGCTGTGGAAAAGAAGTTCCTGTAAAATAGTCTAATAGGGGGTATAGGTGTTGTGTTAGTTCTCTCTTCAGAGGTTGCATGGCGTTTCACTTTCCTTCTTATGATGTCTTCAACGAAACCATTGGAGAGGAAACCAAGCAGTTGTTGACTAGGACCTGCCTTACCCTACAGAGTTTTTCGTCAACTTGCTTCCATTCTGAGCTGTAGCTGAGAGCACGGTCGACATAAGCGTTAACAACACTCCTCTTGTACCTGTCTGGGCAGTCACTGTTGGCATTTAGGCACATTCCTATGTTTGTTTCCTTAGTGTAGACTGCAGTGTGGAAACCTCCGCTCCTTTCCATGTCTGTTACATCTAGAAAGGGCAGCTTCCCATCCTTCTACATCTCGTAAGTGAAACGCAACACAGAATTCTGCTCAAATGCCTCCTTCAGCTCCTGCAGAAGTCTGACATCAGGTACCTGTGTAAAAATGTCGTCAACATACCTGCAGTATCTGGCCGGTTTCAAGTTCATGTCGACTAAGACTTTTTGCTCGATGATACCCATGTAGAAGTTCGCAAACAGGACACCTAGGGGAGAACCCATGGCGACCCCATCTACTTGCTTATACATGTGCCCATCCGGGCTCAAGAAGGGTGCCTCTTTAGTACAAGCTTGGAGTAGTTTCCTTAGAATGCTTTCTGGTATGTCAAGAGGAGTACAGGCTGGATCACGATACACTCTGTCCACTATCATCCCGATTGTTTCATCCACAGGTACGTTGGTAAACAGTGATTCTACGTCCAACGAGGCTCTTATCCCTATGACCCGTGTTCCCCACAGTAAGTCAACAAATTCCTTTGGAGACTTCAGGCTGAAGGCGCAAGGGACATAAGGAGTCAGCAAGCCGTTGAGTCGCTTCATCAGTCTGTACGTGGGTGTGGGTATCTGGCTGATGATTGGCCGAAGTGGGTTTCGAGGCTTGTGTGTCTTGACATTGCCATATGTGTATCCAGGTTTGTATTCTCCAATAATCTTTGGCAGGTGGAGTCCGGATTTCTTGGCGTTTCGATCAATTTGTAGACCTTTGCTTTCAGCTCGGCTGTAGTGTCCTTCGTTACCCTTTGGAATTTAGTTTGGTCAGAGAGAATGAGGTTCATTTTCGCCAGATATTCGTCTTTTTTAAGAATGACGTATATTGGCGACTTGTCACCTCTCCTGACAACTATCTCCTTGTTCTCACGAAGGCTCTTAGCTGCCGCTTTGAGCTCGGGGGACAGTATGGTGCTTCTGTAGTTGCTTCGATTCTTTCCTCCTTCTGCAGTAAGTTCTGCTTGTAAGGTGTCCTTGGTGTTGACCTTTTGTTTCTTGAGGTCGAATATGTCGTCCAACAGGATTTCCAACTCCACTTTCCGGGTCATCTCACTTGGTCTTGACATAACGTGACAGTTTATACCCAGGATTTAGGAGAGTGACTTGGTCCTCAGTGAGGTTGATTCCTGCAAGTTTCAGGAAGCCGTCTCTCGGTCGTGGAATTGCCATAGGTCCTCCATATAATGTTGTTAGTTTCTTGATTATCCTGGTTTCGGTGCTGAGGTGATGTCGATCTGGTGCTCGATGCGAGTACGGAGACTTTCGTCGATGTTGCTGTTTCTCCATTGGTTTGTAGCATGAAGTAGTTGCGTTTTGTTGTCTTTGATTTCATTTTCTGCCTTGTGTATCTGATTTCGAATCAGATCTTGGCGATATTTTATCGTGAAGGCTTGATTCCTTGCTGCTGGGTCATGCGTTTTAATATTAGTATATTTTGGTAGCTAAAATACTAAAATATTAGTATATTTTAGTATTAGTAAATTTTTTAATATTAGTATATTTTTTCGGTCATATTTAAATATGACCGAAAAAGTAAGATTAATTATTCTAAGACGAATTTTCTCAATATTTCTCATGTTTCTTTTCACTGTCGATGGTAATTGAAAAATCAATTCTCCAAAATTCATTTTTATTTCTAGTCTGATGCGATACTTGAACGCGTTTCATAATCACTTATTACATTTTCAAAGACTTTAGTTTACACACACACAACTATAACCTGCAAACACTAAACAGAGTTTGTTGTTGTTGTTTAAGATAAGAACTCAGAACTCAGAACGATAAGTTCCAGTAGCACGGGCTATGGTGAGCCCGTAAGTGGAGGCTCTTTGGAGCCATTATCTGTATCAGTCGCTGATACTAGAGATGTGGCGATGGAGGGGGGTCTTCATGATGGTTTTCAGCCTGGAGGGCTGGCTATACCAGTTATGGAGCTGGTGGGGTTAGTGTAGACCTCTAGGTTTTCCGTTTTTTCTTTGCCTGCGACTTTGGCTGAGCAGTGCTGTCGTTAGCGTTTGGTGACGTGGCCTCCATGAGGAAGTCTTGAACCATGTAGGTGTCGTATTTGTGATGCGGCGGTGGAGCTCCTACTATGATTTCCTCGTCTGAGGAGTCCGTAACCTCTGTAGTGGGCGTTTTTGTCTTTCGCCTCGCAGCTTTAGGTAAGCTTAGGTGTCATTGATTGGTGGTTGTAGCTATTTCAGGAGCGCTGGTGGTGCTGTTAGCATTTGTAGACAGCACGTCTGCTAGCGCGGCTGCTGAGATAGTGATGGTAGTAGTGTTGGGAGCTGGAGAAGGAATTACCTCTGTTTGTGTCGCCCGGGTCATTGGGCGGTTCTGGAGTCGGTGTTGAAGTTGACCACCTGGTCGTCCTGGTGGTAGTCTCCGGAGTGGTAGAGGAGGCAGTGAGATTTATGCTAGTGGCTATGATGGGGCCAGGCCATTGTCTATGTATAATGCGTTTAGTTCACTGACAATGCGCTGGTTGCCTGGTCCTGCAAGCCTTTCCGCTAGTTTAAGAAGACCAGGGATAATGCCTGCACGTGATGCAGGGGGCTGTGAAGGAGCCTGTGGGACTTTGGGTCCCCAATGAGAAGGCTGTGTCGCCTGCTAGGAGGAACCACATGTTGGTAGGACCGGAAAGTCTTCTGGTCGACTAGTGAGAGCTAAGGTGGTGAGTTGAACGCTTTGGGCTCTGGTCGAGGAGGTAGACGAGTTGTTTCTTTTGGCTTTGACCTGGGCCTTGATGATTTCCTGTCTGCGAGGGCAGCGGTAGGAAATTGCGGGGTGATTGCCATCACAGAGCAAGCAGTGATGGACTGTTGCCTTGCATATGGAGTAGTGATGGTCCAGTGCGCACAGGCTGCACCTCTGGACAGGGTGCTGACACTTGTTGGTCGGGTGGGAGAGCTAGTAGCACTTAAAGCACTGCTGGATCTCATGGTATCGTTCCTTTTTTATTTGGTGGGGTGGTATTTTTAGGCCGAAGCAGTAGAATCCTTGTGTGGTAGCCTGGGTGGCCGCAGCTATGGTGGTGAACGTAATCTTCATTGATGTTTTGTCGGTGTTGCAGAACTCTAGGTTGAATACCGACAGGTTTCGATTTTCGTCCTCGATATTGTTTATGATATGATGTTGAGGTCGCTCAGCGATCCACCGGCTAGTCCTGCTGATAGAAACAGTTCTTCCGGCCAGGAACTGACGTGGGAAGTGAGGATGTAGGTAGTGCTCTTTGCGAAGAAAGGCATCGTTAGTGAGGAGTTTTTCTAGCTCCTCTTCACATGAAAAGTAGAGCACGATATCTTCACCTTCCTGACTAATGTCAGCGGGTTTGAGGCCAGTTACGTCCTTCAGGACCTTGAAAGTATTGCTTCTTCCGATAGCATGACCGTCAAGTGGAGAAGCTCTGACCTTAAGACGTTTGGGTCGCATTGTGACCACACTGCGCCTTGTGATGTGTTGGCGGGAGATGTCTCTCCCGTCCTGTTTAAACAGAGTTTAAACAGCTTTCATTTTATACCTGCATCTGGGTGAGGTGATATGTTACAACATTTTTGGATGAGGTGAAAACAAACTTTCAACACAAGACAGAACACGAAACAATGGGTATAATATTGGGTAAGTTAAAGGGAAGAATAGAAGTAACTGCAAAGGGCCTATTGGCCCATATTTCTTGATGCTTCTATATTGGTACGGAGTCTTGAAGTGGGTAGAATATAGTTGTGCATTAATTGGCTGTTGATTGCTGGTGTTCACTTCTTGATGTGTAGGGCCTCACAAATATCAAGCCGCCTGCTATCGCTGTATCTATCGATGATTTCCCTGTTTTTGTTAAGAGTTCTGTGGTGAATAATGGAGCCCTGTTGCTTATACATCATTAATCGCCTGGAAAGAGATGTTGTTGTCTTGCCTTTATACTGAGTTCTGTGAGGCTTACAGTCCCCAAGTGGGCATTTGAAGGCATAGACTATATATATATATATATATATATATATATATATATATATATATATATATATATATATATATATATATATATATATATATATATATATATATATATATATTTGTACATTTTGGTAGCAGTCTTTCCTGTAGACATATATTATTAAATATGACCGAAAAAGTAAGATTAATAATTCTAACACGAATTTTCTCAATCTTTCGTACATTTCTTTTCACTGTTGGAGGTAAATCAAAAATCAATTCTCCAAAATTCATTTTTATTTCTAGTCTGATGCGACACGAGAGCGTTTCGTAAAACTTATTACATTTTCAAAGACTTTAGTTTATAAATACACAACTGAATAGAACTTACGCATCTCCGATTTTATATCTACATTTGAGAGAGGTGGATGGGGTGAGGTGGCATTAATAGGGTATTAATTTCATCAACACAAGACAGAACAAGAGGTGGTATTAATAGGGTATTAATTTCATCAACACAAGACAGAACACGAAACAATGGGTATTGAATAGAAGTGATTGTAGAAAGCCTATTGGTCCATATTTCTTGATGCTTCTATATTGGAGCGGAGTCTTGAGGTGGGTAGAATATAGTTGTGCATTAATTGGCTGTTGATTGCTGGTGTTGACTTCTTGATGTGTAGTGCCTCGCAAACGTCAAGCCGCCTGCTATCGCTGTATCTATCGATGATTTCTGTGTTGTTTACTAGGATTTCTCTGGCGATGGTTTGGTTGTGGGAAGAGGTTATATGTTCCTTAATGGAGCCCTGTTGCTTATGCATCGTTAAACGCCTAGAAAGAGATGTTGTTGTCTTGCCAATATACTGGGTTTTTTGGAGCTTACAGTTCTCAAGAGGGCATTTGAAGGCATAGACGACGTTAGTCTCTTTTAAAGCGTTCTGTTTTAGTGTCTGGAGAGTTTCTCATGAGTAGGCTGGCCGTTTTTCTGGTTTTATAGTAAATCGTCAGTTGTATCCTCTGATTTTTGTCTGTAGGGATAACGTTTCTATTAACAATATCTTTCAGGACCCTTTCCTCCGTTTTATGAGCTGTGGAAAAGAATGTTCCTGTAAAATAGTCTAATAGGGGGTATAGGTGTTGTGTTAGTTGTCTCTTCAGAGGTTGCATGGCGTTTCACTTTCCTTCTTATGATGTCTTCGACGAAACCATTGGAGAAGCCGTTGTTGCACTAGGACCTGCCTTACCCTACAGAGTTCTTCGTCGACTTGCTTCCATTCTGAGCTGTGGCTGAGAGCACGGTCGACATATGCGTTAACAACACTCCTCTTGTACCTGTCTGGGCAGTCGCTGTTGGCATTTAGGCACATTCCTATATTCGTTTCCTTAGTGTAGACTGCAGTGTGGAAACCTCCGCTCTTTTCCATGAATGTTACATCTAGAAAGGGCAGCTTCCCATCCTTTTCCATCTCCTAAGTGAAACGCAGCACGGAACTCTGCTCAAATGCCTCCTTCAGCTCCTGCAGATGTCTGACATCAGGTACCTGTGTAAAAATGTCGTCAACATACCTGCAGTATATGGCCGGTTTCATGTTCATGTCGACTAAGACTTTTTGCTCGATGGTACCCATGTAGAAGTTTGCAAACAGGACACCTAGGGGAGAACCCATGGCGACCCCATCTACTTGCTTATACATGTGCCCATCCGGGCTCAAGAAGGGTGCCTCTTTAGTACAAGCTTGGAGTAGTTTCCTTAGGATATTTTCTGGTATGTCAAGAGGAGTACAGGCTGGATCACGATACACTCTGTCGGCTATCATCCCGATTGTCTCGTCCACTGGTATGTTAGTGAACAGCGATTCTACGTCCAACGAGGCTCTTATTCCTGTGGCCCGTGTGCCCCGCAGTAAGTCAACAAATTCCTTTGGCGACTTCAGGCTGAAGGCGCAAGGGACATAAGAAGTCAGCAGGCCGTTGAGTTGCTTCGCTAGTCTGTACGTGGGTGTGGGTATCTGGCTAATGATTGGCCGAAGTGGGTTTCCAGGCATGTGTGTCTTGACATTTCCTTACGCATATCCAGGTTTATATTCCCCAATAATTTTTGGCAGGTGGAGTCCTGATTTCTTGGCGTTCACAGTTTCGATCAGTTTACCTTTGCTTATTGAAAGCAAAGGTCAACAAACTGATCGAAACTGTGAACGCCAAGAAATCAGGACTCCACCTGCCAAAAATTATTGGGGAATATAAACCTGGATATGCCAGGTATGCCTGGATATGTCTCATTGAATATGACCGCATATTCTGTATTTACTGTTTTCTGGTTTAGGGCTTCTATCCCTCTAACTAGTTTCTTAGCATCAGGGCTTAGCTGAAATAGGAGTTCTCCAAAATTCATTTTCGTAATTTTAAGGTGAAGAAAAGAAGTGAATTACTATAGAATGTATTACACTTATTTATACAATTTGCACAACGTTTCGAACCTCCATGGTTCATTCTCAAGTGAAAAGAAATTTCAGGTTTGATTGATTTTATACCCGCACTGTGTCAGGTGATAAGACAATAAAGGTGAAAACATGGGGGGATACATAAGAACATAAGAATAGAGGTAACTGCGGAAGGCCTATTGGCCCATACGAGGCAGCTGCTATCTACATACAAAGATTAATCAAGTGTAATTGGCCTGTTATGTTGAACATTGTCTTCTGTGTTGGCATCGTTATGTTCTGGTCTTGTCCTTACTCTCATGGTGGGTAGAGTAAATAGTTCCGTGATTTGGGTGTTCAGGGTAGGTTGTTCTATTCTTATGTGAATTGCTTCGAGAATTTGTAATCTTCTTGCATCTTGGGTTTTGTCTATTATACAGTTATTCTTGTTCAACATTTCTCTTGTTAGGGTGATGTCATGGCCTTGTCTCATGTGATTCCTAGGGGCGTCCCTCAGTCACCATCCAGCACTAGCGCCCCTCAGTCACCATCAACACTAACTTACTGTACCATCCAGCACTAGCTCCCCTCAGTCACCATCAACACTAACCATCAGTCACCATCAACACTAACCATCAGTCACCATCAACACTAACCATCGGTCACCATCAACACTAACCATCAATCACCATCAACACTAACCATCAGTCACCATCAACACTAACCATCAGTCACCATCAACACTAACCATCAGTCACCATCAACACTAACCATCAGTCACCATCAACACTAACCATCGGTCACCATCAACACTAACCATCAATCACCATCAACACTAACCATCAGTCACCATCAACACTAACCATCAGTCACCATCAACACTAACCATCAGTCACCATCAATACTAACCATCAGTCACCATTAACACTAACCATCAGTCACCATCAACACTAACCATCAGTCACCATCAACACTAACCATCAGTCACCATCAACACTAATCATCAGTCACCATCAACAGTAACCATCAGTCACCATCAACACTAACCATCAGTCACCATTAACACTAACCATCAGTCACCATCAACACTAACCATCAGTCACCATCAACGCTAACCATCAGTCACCATCAACACTAACCATCACTCACCATTAACACTAACCATCAGTCACCATCAACACTAACCATCAGTCACCATCAACACTAACCATCAGTCACCATCAACACTAACCATCAGTCACCATCAACACTAACCATCAGTCAGCATCAACACTAACCTTCAGTCACCATCAACACTAACCATCAGTCACCATCAACACTAACCATCAGTCACCATCAACACTAACCATCAGTCAGCATCAACACTAACCTTCAGTCAGCATCAACACTAACCATCAGTCACCATCAACACTAACCATCAGTCACCATCAACACTAACCATCAGTCACCATCAACACTAACCATCAGTCACCATCAACACTAACCATCAGTCACCATCAACACTAACCATCAGTCACCATCAACACTAACCATCAGTCACCATCAACACTAACCATCAGTCACCATCAACACTAACCATCAGTCACCATCAACACTAACCATCAGTCACCATCAACACTAACCTACTGCACTATTCCGCGCTAGAAGTCTCTTCATTTCTCCAGTCAACGGTATTTGACTAACCTTTTTCATCGTTTCAAGTAAATAGTTAATTATTGAGGTAATGACACAGCTCGGTACTCTGATTGTGATAACATCAAAGGAGCCTTCTATTAGGCACTAGGGATTGACATCCTGAATGAGCTTACTTCCATGGGTGTCAAGGGAAGACTTATCAAATGGATTGAAGATTATCCCAAAGGAAGGAAAACCAAGATCTGCTTCGACGAATCAGTTCCGAGAACAATGAATATGAAGTGGGGATCCCACAAGGAGGAGTGTTAAGTCCCACACAATTCAACAACCTTATGAACTGAATTGCTAATACTGAATTTCCTGAAAGACCATAACAAGTGGCATATTCAGATGATGTCCTGATAAATGCCCCTACCATTGGAAAAAATTAAGCAGTCCATTCAAATCAATGGAAGGAATTGTACTGAATTGGAATTCACTCTCTCTACAAATAAGACAAAGCAAGACTCTATTCACAAGAGGCGAGAAAACTAAGATCTGCAAATAAATAGTGAAACTCTCCTATGAGTTGACCAATATCGGTACCTTGGAATCACTGTCGTTTTCAGAAAGAAACAAAGCAGCTCTATCATCCAACATGGACATGTAAAATCTCCCTTATATCCTAACAGCCATGTCCTGGTATGGTCGTGGTGCTAATATTGGCGTACTTAAAATGCTGATAACAGCATTTTAAGTACGCTCCTCACAGACTATGCTGCACCAGTCTGATCCACATACTCCTCAAACAATATGTAAAGGCTCAAAAGTGAAACAATGGCAATAATTTTTAGAGGCCCATAAAGCCTTAAAACATTGAATCTGCGAGAACAGCTATGGTCGCTGGATTCCCATTTTGTAATTGTTTCCCTCACAGCAATCATCTCATATTCCCCTCACAGCAATCATCTCATATTTCCCCTCACAGCAATCATCTCATATTTCCCCTCACAGCAATCATCTCATATTTCCCCTCACAGCAATCATCTCATATTTCCCCTCACAGCAATCATCTCATATTTCCCCTCACAGCAATCATCTCATGCAGTTAGCACCAGCTACTGCAAAGCCACCTACCTTACCTTACCTTGAGGTTACCTTGAGGTGCTTCCGGGGCTTAGCGTCCCCACGGCCCGGTCGTCGACCAGGCCTCCTGGTTGCTGGACTGATCAACCAGGCTGTTGGACGCGGCTTCTCGCAGCCTGACGTATGAGTCACAGCCTGGTTGATCAGGTATCCTTTGGAGGTGCTTATCCAGTTCTCTCTTGAACACTGTGAGGGGTCGGCCAGTTATGCCCCTTATGTGTAGTGGAAGCGTGTTGAACAGCCTCGGCCTCTGATGTTGATAGAGTTCTCTCTCAGAGTACCTGTTGCACCTCTGCCTTTCAACGGGGGTATTCTGCACATCCTGCCATGTCTTCTGGTCTCATGTGATGTTATTTCTGTGTGCAGGTTTGGGACCAGCCCCTCTAATATATTCCACGTGTAAATTATTATGTATCTCTCCCGCCTGCGCTCAAGGGAGTACAGATTTAGCCTCTTTAGTCGGTCCCAATAGTTTAGATATTTTACTGAGTGGATTCTAGCAGTTTTTTTTTTTATTATTATTTTCTACCACAGACGTGGCCACACATTTACAATGCTAACCAGCATATATACATTTTCTTCTGTCCTCCATGGACAGGGTTAGAGAAGTGTTAAACATATAGTTCAAGGGTTTATTGAACACTCAACCACAGAAGGTGATTCGGTGCTTTTAAAATGCTAAGCTAACCTACATACGTAAATACATAGATACACAGATTTACGTATGCCCTACATAAAGTGTTAGATGTGTCTTTTACATAGTGTCATTAATGTGCATTCACAAAGGTGAAATGTAATTCTGATCAGCTTCCACATATACTTTATACCCATACATATACATACACACACACACACATATACATACATATATACACACACACACACACATACATTCACATACATTTGTCTCATTTACTCTGACAGGGTGAGGTAGCTGATAAAGAAACTAGTGTGCAATTAAGCACTTAATCACTGAAGGTGATGAAGGTGCTTTTACATGCTCAGGTTATATAGTTACATCATATATATACATTGTATGATTGATATATTACATGGTCAATCTTGGATACAAGTCCAATATATCATCAAGTGTTCCAGTACTCATATAGCAACTACAGTGTTCAGTATACCTTAGCCCAGGAGGGCGAAAGTCAGTCAATATGGGACATTATACAATATAATGTTCAAGAGAGTGCATGTTTTCTCTTTCACAAAGTTGACACATTGTGTACTCGACATTTGGGTTTTGAGAAAGCTGCCAGATACGTCTATATCCCAGGCGTATTCTGGCCACTATAACATCACATTGCCGGGTTCTTGTTCTATTAGTCCCATATGTGAATGTCTCCTCACGATATCTATCTTAATATTTAATGCTACAACTTTCAGGTCTTTGAGAATTTGTTAGGTCGGTGAGATTTTCATTAGATATTTATTTAAGTATTCTCTTTGTCACTGCTAATGAAACACCCATATCAATTTCTACCACTGGTTTTCTGCAGGCTGACTTAGCAAGCATATCAACAGTGTCATGCCTTGAGATGCCAACATGTGATGGTATCCATAGGAATTTAATCTCAAATCTGTTTTCTTTGGCAGCTAAAACATTCATTCGAATATCACTGACTATTTTCTGGGTGTCACTACTATGTGCGTTCAATGCCAGGAGTGCACTCTGCGAGTCACAGTATATAAGTCCACTGCCTTTGTCTTTTAAAATTCAGTGGCAAGGTATATGCCTGCAAGTTCGGTTTGAGTTGTACTTGCCCAGTCATTGACGCGCTTCATTGCTGTATGTACGAGAGAAGATTGTTCAAATATGTTACATGCACATCCGGTACATCGTCCACCTTCTTCTACAGAGCCGTCGGTATAGCACTGATACACATCGTTACCCATACTCTGATTACTTTCAGTGATGCTTTTCAGTGTTAACTGTTTTAATAATGTAGTGTGCACACTATCTTTCTTGGGCGCATTTACAAAACCAACTGATAGATCCCAGTTATCCCATGGAGTAATTGGCTGATTAATCATTAGTTGAGTTGGGTACATATTTAATATTTTGATGGAGTTGGCTACCTTGTAGAACCAATATACATAATCAGATTTCGTTCTTCTTCTATAGACCTCAGGTGAGTGCAGCATATTAGAAAGTTTAGCTTGAAACTTCATGTGTTGTCTAGATCTACTCAATGCCTTCACGCCGAAAACTGTGCTAATAGACAAAATTCTCTCACTTATGGTAGGTAATTTTAACTCTGCTCTCATATTAACTATTCTCGTGGACTTTTGGAGCCCCAAGGATGAGACGCATAGCTTCATTTTGCAAGGTTTCAAGAGATTTCAGCTCTTTGTCAGTATACAGTGTGAGATGTAGAGCATTGTAGTCAATCACAGAGCGTATCTACTTTATTGTGTTCTTTAAAGGTAAGGTCTTCCGACATGAGTACACCCAGATCCTTAACATTGCCTTTTCGTTCTATGTTATGATTTGACTGAGTTTTGTACGTGGTTTCCGTTTTTATATTTTCATTTTTTCCATAGCGCATGTGCTGGAACTTATCTTCGTTAAACACCATATTATTTTCTGTAGCCCATAGAAAGACCTGATCTACATCTGACTGGAGGTTTGCCGTGTCCTCTATGTTGCCTACTCTCATGAAGATCCTAGTCTCATCTGCAAAGGATGATACAGTGCTATAGGTTGTGTTCTTGTCTATGTCCGATATGAGGATGAGAAAAAGTACTGGAGCAAGCACAGTACCCTGGGGGACTGAGCTCTTCACGGTTGATGGGCTGGATTTTATTTTGTTGACAATTACACATTGGGTTCTGTTGGTCAGGAAATTGTAGATCCATCTGCCTATTTTTCTGGTAATTCCTCTTGAACGCATTTTATGTGCAATAACACCATGGTCACATTTATCAAAAGCTTTTGCGAAATCTGTGTAAATTACATCAGCGTTTTGTTTGTCTTCCATAGCATCTAATGCCATATCATAGTGGTCCAGCAACTGCGACAGGCAAGAGCGCCCTGTTCTAAAACCATGTTGACTGGGGTTATGGAGATGCTGTGATTCCATGTATTTTGTGATCTTACTTCTTAGCACTCTCTCAAAAAATTTTTATGATGTGCGATGTTAGTGCTATCGGTCTGTAATTTTTTGCCTCTGCTTTATTTCCTCCTTTATGAAGTGGTGCTATCTCTGCTGTTTTTAGTATATCAGGAATAACGCCAGTATCTAGGCTTTGTCTCCACAGAATGTGAAGGCCCTGCGATAGTGTTTTTTTACAGTTCTTGATGAATATGGAGTTCCAAGAATCCGGGCCTGGTGCAGAGTGCATAGGCATACTGTTTATGGCTTCTTCAAAATCCAGTGGGGATAGGGTGACGTCTGATATATGATTTGATGTTGGTATCATATCCATGAAAAATTCATTTGGGTTATCAATCTTTAGCGCGTTTAATGGCTCGCTGAAAACAGAGTGGTACTGCTTCCTCGGTAGCTCGCTCATTTCTTTGTTGTCATCGGTGAAAGTTCCATCTCCCTTTCGCAGGGGCCCGATACTATATGTGGTTTTTGATCTTGATTTTGCATAGGAGAAAAAATATTTCGGATTTCTCTCTATTTCACTGATGGCCTTTTGCTCTCTTTGCCTCTCCTGGGTTTTGTATGATTCCTGTAGCTTGAGTTCAGTTGTTTCTATTTCTCTACGTAACCTTCTTCGCCGTTCTTGCTAGCCACAAACACAGTATATGAATATTCCTGTCCATTTATTCTTTACAGCCTCGATGGTGTGTCGAACATATTATAGAAGTGCCATCCTGGACTCAAGTGTGGTCAGTCTCCCTCTACCCATCCTGCACTCACCACCCGGGCCCACCCCACCACACCCAGCTGAGGTACATACCACACCCAGCTGAGGTAACCACCACACCCAGCTGAGGTACATACCATACCCAGCTGAGGTACCCACCACACCCAGCTGAGGTACATACCACATCCAGCTGAGGTATCCACCACACCCAGCTGACATACCCACTACACCCAGCTGAGACACCCATCACACCCAGCTGAGACACCCATCACACCCAGCTGAGACACCCACCACACCCAGCTGACATACCCACCACACCCAGCTGAGACACCCACCACACCCAGCTGAGACACCCATCACACCCAGCTGAGACACCCACCACACCCAGCTGAGGTACCCATCACACCCAGCTGAGACAACCACCACACCCAGCTGAGGTACCCACCACACCCAGCTGAGACAACCACCACACCCAGCTGAGACACCCATCACACCCAGCTGAGGTACCCATCACACCCAGCTGAGACACCAACCACACCCAGCTGAGGTACCCACCACACCCAGCTGAGGTACCCACCACGCCCAGATGATTATTTGTTTCTGATAATTTCAGTCTATCTACAGCTTCAGTGAGCTGCTGAGACCCGACCAGGTGGACAACTAATAAGGTCTTCAGTGAAAACACACAATTTCATGATATAAATGTATTTAGGACTGTCAAATAAACTCCAGGTGAATGTACATGAACAAGGATACATACTTGAAGACTTGCTCCTGTGTGGCTGCTCCATTGTCAGTCCCAGGTAATGTTTGTGGCACCGCTTTGGCTTATGTCGTGGGTATTCTTTGCCCTGTCAATGACTTACGACACGTGGCTAGTCGCTACCATACGAGCGTGTGAGTTACGACACGTAGCTAGTCGCTACCATACGAGCGTGTGAGTTACGACAGGTAGCTAGTCGCTACCATACGAGCCTGTGAGTTACGACACGTAGCTAGTCGTTGCCCTGCGAGTGAGTGAGTTACGACACGTAGCTAGTCGTTGCCCTGCGAGTGAGTGAGTTACGACACGTAGCTAGTCTTTGCCCTGCGAGTGAGTTACGACACGTAGCTAGTCTTTGCCCTGCGAGTGAGTTACGACACGTAGCTAGTCTTTGCCCTGCGAGTGAGTTACGACACGTAGCTAGTCTTTGCCCTGCGAGTGAGTTACGTCACGTAGCTAGTAGTTGCCCTGCGAGTGAGTTACGTCACGTAGCTAGTAGTTGCCCTGCGAGTGAGTTACGTCACGTAGCTAGTAGTTGCCCCACGAGCGAGTTACGTCACGTAGCTAGTAGTTGCCCTGCGAGTGAGTTACGTCACGTAGCTAGTAGTTGCCCTGCGAGTGAGTGAGTTACGACACGTAGCTAGTCGTTGCCCTGCGAGTGAGTGAGTTACGACACGTAGCTAGTCGTTGCCCTGCGAGTGAGTGAGTTACGACACGTAGCTAGTCGTTGCCCTGCGAGTGAGTTACGACACGTAGCTAGTCTTTGCCCTGCGAGTGAGTTACGTCACGTAGCTAGTAGTTGCCCTGCGAGCGAGTTACGACACGTAGCTAGTAGTTGCCCTGCGAGTGAGTTACGTCACGTAGCTAGTCGTTGCCCTGCGAGTGAATTACGACACGTAGCTAGTCTTTGCCCTGCGAGTGAGTTACGTCACGTAGCTAGTAGTTGCCCTGCGAGTGAGTTACGTCACGTAGCTAGTAGTTGCCCTGCGAGTGAGTTACGTCACGTAGCTAGTAGTTGCCCTGCGAGTGAGTTACGTCACGTAGCTAGTAGTTGCCCTGCGAGTGAGTTACGTCACGTAGCTAGTAGTTGCCCTGCGAGTGAGTTACGTCACGTAGCTAGTAGTTGCCCTGCGAGTGAGTTACGTCACGTAGCTAGTAGTTACCCTGCGAGCGAGTTACGTCACGTAGCTAGTAGTTGCCCCGCGAGTGAGTTACGTCACGTAGCTAGTAGTTGCCCTGCGAGCGAGTTACGTCACGTAGCTAGTAGTCGCCCTGCGAGTGAGTTACGTCACGTAGCTAGTAGTTGCCCTGCGAGTGAGTTACGTCACGTAGCTAGTAGTTGCCCTGCGAGTGAGTTACGTCACGTAGCAAGTAGTTGCCCTGCGAGTGAGTTACGTCACGTAGCTAGTAGTTGCCGTGCGAGTGAGTTACGTCACGTAGCTAGTAGTTGCCCTGCGAGTGAGTTACGTCACGTAGCTAGTAGTTGCCCCGCGAGTGAGTTACGTCACGTAGCTAGTAGTTGCCCTGCGAGTGAGTGAGTTACGTCACGTAGCAAGTAGTTGCCCTGCGAGTGAGTTACGTCACGTAGCTAGTAGTTGCCCTGCGAGTGAGTTACGTCACGTAGCTAGTAGTTGCCCCGCGAGTGAGTTACGTCACGTAGCTAGTAGTTGCCCTGCGAGTGAGTTACGTCACGAAGCTAGTAGTTGCCTGCGAGTGAGTTACGTCACGTAGCTAGTAGTTGCCTGCGAGTGAGTTACGTCACGTAGCTAGTAGTCGCCCTGCGAGCGAGTACAACTCGTGGCTAACAGGACATACACCATTAAATTATGATCTCCAATTATAATGAACACTGAAGTGAAGCCACACAATCTGATGTTTAACACAATAACACATCGTTACGATACTGAAGCTAACAATTATTACTACATTAGAGGAGAGGAAGAACTTGTTGCTCTTGTTAGTGGAGGGGAGACTATACTTGTTGCTCTTGTTAGTGGAGGGGAGACTACACCTGTTGCTCTTGTTAGTGGAGGGGAGACTACACTTGTTGCTCTTGTTAGTGGAGGGGAGGCTACACCTGTTGGTCTTGTTAGTGGAGGGGAGGCTACACTTGTTGCTCTTGTTAGTGGAGGGGAGACTAAACATGTTGCTCTTGTTAGTGGAGGGGAGACTACACTTGTTGCTCTTGTTAGTGGAGGGGAGACTACACTTGTTGCTCTTGTTAGTGGAGGGGAGACTAAACATGTTGCTCTTGTTAGTGGAGGGGAGGCTACACCTGTTGCTCTTGTTAGTGGAGGGGAGGCTACACTTGTTGCTCTTGTTAGTGGAGGGGAGGCTACACCTGTTGCTCTTGTTAGTGGAGGGGAGACTACACCTGTTGCTCTTGTTAGTGGAGGGGAGGCTACACCTGTTGCTCTTGTTAGTGGAGGGGAGGCTACACTTGTTGCTCTTGTTAGTGGAGGGGAGGCTACACCTGTTGCTCTTGTTAGTGGAGGGGAGACTACACCTGTTGCTCTTGTTAGTGGAGGGGAGGCTACACCTGTTGCTCTTGTTAGTGGAGGGGAGGCTACACCTGTTCCTCTTGTTAGTGGAGGGGAGACTACACATGTTGCTCTTGTTAGTGGAGGGGAGACTACACATGTTGCTCTTGTTAGTGGAGGGGAGACTACACCTTTTGCTCTTGTTAGTGGAGGGGAGACTACACCTGTTGCTCTTGTTAGTGGAGGGGAGGCTACACCTGTTGCTCTTGTTAGTGGAGGGGAGGCTACACCTGTTGCTCTTGTTAGTGGAGGGGAGGCTACACCTGTTCCTCTTGTTAGTGGAGGGGAGACTACACATGTTGCTCTTGTTAGTGGAGGGGAGACTACACATGTTGCTCTTGTTAGTGGAGGGGAGACTACACCTTTTGCTCTTGTTAGTGGAGGGGAGGCTACACCTGTTCCTCTTGTTAGTGGAGGGGAGGATACACCTGTTGCTCTTGTTAGTGGAGGGGAGACTACACCTGTTGCTCTTGTTAGTGGAGGGGAGGCTATACTTGTTGCTCTTGTTAGTGGAGGGGAGACTACACCTGTTGCTTTTGTTAGTGGAGGGGAGGCTACACATGTTGCTCTTGTTAGTGGAGGGGAGACTACACATGTTGCTCTTGTTAGTGGAGGGGAGGCTACACCTGTTGCTCTTGTTAGTGGAGGGGAGACTACACATGTTGCTCTTGTTAGTGGAGGGGAGGCTACACCTGTTGCTCTTGTTAGTGGAGGGGAGACTACACCTGTTGCTCTTGTTAGTGGAGGGGAGGCTACACATGTTGCTCTTGTTAGTGGAGGGGAGGCTACACATGTTGCTCTTGTTAGTGGAGGGGAGGCTACACATGTTGCTCTTGTTAGTGGAGGGGAGACTACACATGTTGCTCTTGTTAGTGGAGGGGAGGCTACACATGTTGCTCTTGTTAGTGGAGGGGAGACTACACCTTTTGCTCTTGTTAGTGGAGGGGAGGCTACACTTGTTGCTCTTGTTAGTGGAGGGGAGGCTACACATGTTGCTCTTGTTAGTGGAGGGGAGGCTACACATGTTGCTCTTGTTAGTGGAGGGGAGGCTACACATGTTGCTCTTGTTAGTGGAGGGGAGACTACACATGTTGCTCTTGTTAGTGGAGGGGAGGCTACACATGTTGCTCTTGTTAGTGGAGGGGAGACTACACCTTTTGCTCTTGTTAGTGGAGGGGAGGCTACACATGTTGCTCTTGTTAGTGGAGGGGAGGCTACACATGTTGCTCTTGTTAGTGGTGCTTGACGCACACAAAGGTATTTACGTGTTATAATATAAACATTATTGCGTCACTGTTAAGCCTAACACTGCACCGCAGGGCCGCGTGTGTGTCCGCTGACGGCGATGTTGACACTGTCGGGGGGGGCGGACAGCCTGGAGCCTCGACCCCGGTACTGCCGGCGCCTCCTGTTGCCTCCCCCTCCATGCTGCCTCCCTCCTGACTCCTCCCCCTCCATGCTGCCTCGCTCTTAACTCCTCCCCCTCCATGCTCCTTCCCTCCTGACTCCTCCCCCTCCATGCTGCCTCCCTCCTGACTCTTTCCCCTCCATGCTGCCTCCCTCCTGACTCCTCCTCCTCCATGCTGCCTCCCTCCTGACTCCTCCCCCTCCATGCTGCCTCCCTCCTGACTCCTCCCCCCTCCATGCTGCCTCCCTCCTGACTCTTTCCCCTCCATGCTGCCTCCCTCCTGACTCCTCCTCCATGCTGCCTCCCTCCTGACTCCTCCCCCTCCATGCTGCCTCCCTCCTGACTCCTCCCCCTCCATGCTGCCTCGCTCCTGACTCCTCCCCCTCCATGCTGCCTCCCTCCTGACTCCTCCCCCTCCATGCTGCCTCCCTCCTGATTCCTCCCCCTCCATGCTGCTTCCCTCCTGACTCTTTCCCCCTTCATGCTGCCTCCCTCTTAACTCCTCCCCCTCCATGCTGCTTCCCTTCCGTCTCTTTCCCCTCCATGCTGCCTCCCTCCTGACTCTTTCCCCTCCATGCTGCCTCACTCCTGACTCCTCCCCCCTCCATGCTGCCTCCCTCCTGACTCCTCCCCCTCCATGCTGCCTCGCTCTTAACTCCTCCCCCTCCATGCTCCTTCCCTCCTGACTCTTTCCCCTCCATGCTGCCTCGCTCTTAACTCCTCCCCCTCCATGCTCCTTCCCTCCTGACTCCTCCCCCTCCATGCTGCCTCCCTCCTGACTCTTTCCCCTCCATGCTGCCTCCCTCCTGACTCCTCCTCCTCCATGCTGCCTCCCTCCTGACTCCTCCCCCTCCATGCTGCCTCCCTCCTGACTCCTCCCCCTCCATGCTGCCTCCCTCCTGACTCCTCCCCCCTCCATGCTGCCTCCCTCCTGACTCCTCCCCCTCCATGCTGCCTCGCTCTTAACTCCTCCCCCTCCATGCTCCTTCCCTCCTGACTCCTCCCCCTCCATGCTGCCTCCCTCCTGACTCTTTCCCCTCCATGCTGCCTCCCTCCTGACTCCTCCCCCTCCATGCTGCCTCCCTCCTGACTCTTTCCCCTCCATGCTGCCTCCCTCCTGACTCCTCCTCCTCCATGCTGCCTCCCTCCTGACTCCTCCCCCTCCATGCTGCCTCCCTCCTGACTCCTCCCCCTCCATGCTGCCTCGCTCCTGACTCCTCCCCCCTCCATGCTGCCTCCCTCCTGACTCCTCCCCCTCCATGCTGCCTCCCTCCTGACTCCTCCCCCTCCATGCTGCTTCCCTCCTGACTCTTTCCCCCTCCATGCTGCCTCCCTCTTAACTCCTCCCCCTCCATGCTGCTTCCCTTCCGTCTCTTTCCCCTCCATGCTGCCTCCCTCCTGACTCTTTCCCCTCCATGCTGCCTCGCTCCTGACTCCTCCCCCCTCCATGCTGCCTCCCTCCTGACTCCTCCCCCTCCATGCTGCCTCGCTCCTGACTCCTCCCCCCTCCATGCTGCCTCCCTCCTGACTCCTCCCCCTCCATGCTGCCTCCCTCTTAACTCCTCCCCCTCCATGCTGCCTCGCTCCTGACTCCTCCCCCTCCGTGTAGCCTCCCTCCTGATGCTTAGCTACCTGTGAAGGTACCCGTTTTGTAACCGAGTGAAATCGTCAGTAGCTTTATATAGATGTTCCTTGATTCTCTGAAACACCAATTGAGTGTTTCACTGTTTTACTGTAAAATAATCATCGTAGTTGTAGAGTGGCACAGGCGGCGAGGATATGAGAGCGTTAGGGAATCTCCTGTCTGTCCCAGGGAGCCGGTCGGCCGAGCGGACAGCACGCTGGACTGTGATCCTGTGGTCCCGGGTTCCATCCCGGGGGCCAGCGAGAAACAATGGGCAGAGTTTCTTTCACCCTATGCCCCTGTTACCTAGCAGTAAAATAGGTACCTTGGTGTTAGTCAGCTGTCACGGGCTGCTTCCTGGGGGTGGAGGTCTGGTCTAGGACCGGGCCGCGGGGACACTAAAAAGCCCCGAAATCATCTAAAGATAACCTCAAAATAACCCATAAAGCAAAAAGTCAGGTGTGTCTCCTATGGTGGAGTTGACGGGGGAGTTTATCGAGCTTAGGACGATTGGCATAAGTTCATCCCTCTTGTGACTGTCCCGACTGACTGTTACTCTGAGCGCGTCAAGTGCTTTCTTGTTTGTTCTTTCAGCAAGGCTATTGCTAGCCGGTTGATAAGGCATTATATTACACCTTTTGATGTTGTACTGTTTAGCCAGTTGTTCCAGAACAGAATTATTGAATTCAGAGTCGTTGTCATAAAGTATAACCCTAGGTGGAACATACCTGCAAATTATGTTATTATGAAATGCACTAGCTATTGTTTCTGCAGTTTTGTTTTTAATCAGAACTATTCACAGTATCTACAAAAATTATCTACCATAACTAGGAGATTTTTATTACCTTTGGAGATTTCAGCAAAGTTCGTTAGCAAGTCCATAGAAACAAGGTCCCAAGGTGCATTAGTCAGGGTAAGTCTGAATCGGGTTCCAGCCAGCAACATGGTCTCGGTGAGCTAGGCAGGAGAGACATTGATCCTCGTGATGTTTAATCAGTTTTGCCATTTTGGGCCAGTAGTACTTAAGGCGAGCCTGCTTGATGGTGCGGTCCCTGCCAGGATGCGCACCGTGTGGGGCGTCATGGACAACTTTCAACACAGTTGGTATTATCGACGCAGGAATAACAAGTTGATGTACCATTCTGGCATGCGAGCCAAGCATAACCTTGCGGTGGAGCACGTGATTTAAGTACTAGTTCTTAAGCGGCACATGACTCCTTGACTGCAAGAGTCGTGTTTGGGTTCATTAGAAAGCTTATGATCAGTGACCACCTTGGGTCTTGTTGTTGTTGTGTTTTTTACCATATTTTGCAAGTCTAATGAAGGGTATTCAACTTGAACAGGAGCGACGTAGCGGGAGAAGGCATCGACAACTACATTATGTCTGCCAGGTAAGTATCCAAACGTGGGTAGGAACTCTTGTATTGTGAGAGACCAGGAGGCAAATTTGCCTATTGGGTTATTTTCTTTGAACAAGGGAATAATGGCTTGGTGGTCCGTCAGTACATGGACAGGGTAGTTGTAGATGATGTCTGTGAAATGTTCGAAAGCCCACATTACAGCTAAAGCTTCTCGTTCTGTTGGCGAGTAATTCTTTTCTGCTCTGGATAGGACTCGGCTTGCATATGCAATGGCATGTTTTTTTCTGTCGCTAGTTTGTGATAGTACGGCTCCTAACCCAATATTACTGGCGGCGGTGACCAAGACAAACGGTTTGGTGAAGTCTGGGAACTTGAGAATGGGAGAAGATATCAACGCATCTTTGAGTGTCTTAAATGCTTTCTCCTGATCAGCTGTCCAAACGAACAGCTGATCTGATGATGTCTTTCTTAAGGAGGTGAGTAAGAGAAGACGCGATCACTGAGTAACCAGCGATGAATATGGCAGTAGAATCCTGCTAGTCCTATGAACTTGTGTACAGTTTCAACATTATGAGGAGCAGGATAGTTCTTCACAGTGTCTATCTTTGAGTCAAGAGTGGTGATGCCTTGTGAGGTGATATTGTGGCCTAGAACTTTATCTCATTTTTTTCATGAAGGCACATTTGCTAAGTTTGATCTTCAGATTAGCTTCAGATAGTTTCTGAAGAACACGGTCTAAATTTTGAAGGTGGGTTGATACATCCTTGGACATGATTATGAGGTCATCGAGGTAAACCATGAGGGTATAACCTATCAGAACAAGTTTGTCATAAGCCTAGAACAAGTTTGTCATAGAGCAAGTAATAACTCTAGGTTATTAATAACCCTAATCCTATGGTTAGAGGTAATAACCCTAACCCTGAATGTGAGCCACAAGACATGAGGGTGTACTGGTACCCGCCAAACACACACCGAAACTACGACGTTGGTACAACGTTCGAACAAGTTTTAACACTTCCTAACCAGTTATAACAACCAATATAGCAAGTTGTAACAACGTTCTAATACGTCATAAACACGTTAAGCCAAGATGTAACAACTTTATTACAAGTTGTAACAAGCGGAAAATAGAGACAGTTTCGGTTTGTGTTTCCAGGGCAGTGACCACTAGGGACGGAAAACGCCGTCAGTTCTCGGCTTTCTGGCTCAAGTGGTATTTGCCAAAATCCTCGCAATAGACCAAGTGTAGAAAAAACCTTATTCTGGCCTATGTTCTGCAATAAGTCAGTGAGCACGAGAAGTGGAAATCTGTCAGGTATCATCACTTGATTGAGTTTTCTTAAATCAATGACGGGACGCCAAGAGCCATCCTTCTTGGGTACTAATATCAACGGAGCATTCCATGGTGAAGTACTTTCATCAATAACACCTCCGTGTAACATCTCGTCAATAAGTCGGTCTGCAACAGCTCATTGAGAATGAAGCAATCTGTATGCAGGTACATAAATTGGTCGAGTACCTGGTTCAAGAGGAATTTTGTGAGTGATGAGTTGTGTCAGTCCGAGATGAGCTTGGGCGTTTGGGTTCTCACTGGGACAAAGATTAGGCGCCTGACAGCTGGGTGGACAGCGCTCGATCCCCAGTGGAGGCGGAGACAAATGGTCAAAATGTTTCTTTCACCCTGATGCCCCTGTTATCTAACAGTATATAGGTACCTGGGAGTTAGACAGCTGCTACGGGCTGCTTCCTGGGGTGTGTGTAACAAAAAGGAGGCCTGGTCAAGGACTGGGCCGCGGGGATGCTAAGCCACGAAATCATCTCAAGATAACCTCAAGAAGATGCTCAGCTGAGACCTCTAACTTATTTCGATTTGTCATATGAGAGAGAGTGCATAAACCATTAGTTCAGTAGAGGCTTCATCCACTACTGGAACCAGTAACGAGTAATGGGTGAAGGCTACAATAAGTGTGCCTGATGTGAGGTGAATGTTGGCATTGATAACAATAGTAGCATAAACAGCAATAGTGTTGTTCTGTATCTAATATAAGGATAGTTCTATGTAGGTACTTTTTATTTGACAAAGTGTCACTGTCTGCTATTACGTGATCTAGGTCAGGTACATCAGGAATTTTAACAATAACCTTTGTTAGTGCGTGAGAATGTAAGACTGTGTCTTGAGGTTCTTGAGGTTATCTTGAGATGATTTCGGGGCTTTTAGTGTCCCCGCGGCCCGGTCCTCGACCAGGCCTCCACCCCCAGGAAGCAGCCCGTGACAGCTGGCTAACACCCAGGTACCTATTTTACTGCTAAGTAACAGGGCATAGGGTGAACGAAACTCTGCCCATTGTTTCTCGCCGGCGCCTGGGATAGAACCAGGACCACAGGATCACAAGTCCCGCGTGCTGTCCGCTCGGCCGACCGGCTCCCTGAAGCTCTCTTGGTGTAAGATGCCTCCGACTTTATTGATGTTAGACTCCAGGCAACTAAGGTAATGAATAATTGCTGGGGCTTCTTGCAAAGATTCATTAACCTCATTGACCTGTGAGTCTGTGTGGTTACGTGATTGACTGATGTCAGTAAGTGATACACTTATTGACAAGTGGTAAAGGTAAAGTGTATCCTGGTTACTCCTGGCTTTTATGTAACTGATATAGTCCCTATGGTTGGTGAACTCGTGTCCCATGGCGTACACACCACAAAGAGGTACTACTGTGTCACCAATTATAGTTTCCCAACGGTAAGCATCGATAGTAATTTGGTAATCTCTCATAGTGTTCAATCCTAGTAAGATGTCTCCTGGGAACCGAATATTATCTACTAGTAAATATGTCATGTAGAGCGATCTGTTATCAACTATTTACTCTATGTCAGCTTCACCCAACACTGCAGTCATTCCTCCAGTAACTCCACTAAGGTTCGAGACAGATGGCAGGTGTACGACAAGTCTGTCGTGTATGTCATGCAAGGCGGCTTCTTTGATGATGTTGACTCTAGCTCCTGTGTCTAGAAATTTGTTAACTTGTTGACCATTCAGAGTGGCTGAAATCAAAGGTCCTTCTGTGTCTTTGTTAGGCATGTTATTACGAGACTGGTGAGGTCGATGTGGTGTGTGGAGCACATGACGGTGTGTACTGTCAGCGTGTAGGTGGTGTACGGTATCCTCCTCTGCTAATACATTAAACCTGTTGCGGGTAGGCACTGAGACGTCATCCTGGCCTTCCCCCGATTGGGAGTCATAGGTCTGGTCTGGGTGTCCTTATGTCTGGTCTGTGTTATTCGTGAAGGCCATAACGCTGTTTGTCAGCCGCGAGTCAGTGTACGTCTGTGTTGTGACTGTCAGTTGTCGCGAACCTAACATGGTCAATAGGTCGGGTTGCAGAAGCACATGTAGGGCTCGGTCTGTGCTGGTCAGGGGTTGCAGCATGTGGTTGGTTATGGGAAGGAGGAGCAGGGCTATAGCGGTTAGCTTGGTTAGGAAGAGCAGGGCTATAACGATTAGCTTGGTTAGGAATATTAGGGGGGGTAACGGTTAGCTTGGTTAGTACCGCGGTGAGCTCGACAGTCAGCAATGTCATGGCCAGGTAGCTGGTGGTAGGTGCAGAATGGTACACAAGCAGCTCAGGAATCTGACGTGTCATGTCCAGGTCTACGGTGAAACGTGCAATAAGGACGGTTGTGATAGTTAGTATGGCCTGCATTGTTATGTGTGGCATGCGGTTGGTAACTAGTGTTGTTTGATGTGCATTCTGCCTAATTATGGCCTGGTTTACCACAGTTAAAACATTCTGGCGTTCGTGGGCGTGGAGGATACTGAGGAGAGCTAGTCCTGGAGTATGACCTGGGGCCATATTAGGGCGGAGGAGACCTAGTATGAGTCTGAACATTACTAGGGGAAGAACGTGTGACAATGTTCACAGGGTTATGGGGGATTGTTTGCACTGAAAATGGCAGAGTGCTGGGCAGAGTCCCGGTTCTTTAGCCTTTCAGTGGAATCTACCATCTCTTCTATTAATTCCCAAATAGTGTTGTTTGAACCAAAGTCTTAGCTCCTCGTAGCTCATACCCCCTCAGTTCGGGTGCTAGTATGGTGGCAAAACTTGAACCTTTTCCAGTTTAGACTTATGCTTGACTAGATATGGATTCCATGCTGAAGCTGCATACTCCAGGATTAGTCTGACATATGTGGTATACAAAGTTCTGAAAGATTCATGTCACAAGTCTCTAAAGACCGTTCTTATGTTAGCCAACCTGGCATATGCCGCTGATGTTATCCTCTTGATATGGGTTTCAAAGGACAGTCTGGCATGATATCAATCCCCCAGGTTTTTCTCTCTCTCTGATTCTTGACTAAGTTCATTTCCCAAATGATACCTTGTATCTGGTCTCCAGCTCCCTACACCTATCTTCATTACATTACATTTGCTTGGGTTAAACTCTAACAACCATTAGTTGAACTTTTACTTCAGTTTGTCCAGGTCTTCTTGAAGCCTCAAGCAGTCGTCTCTCCAAATCCTTCTCATAATTTTGGCATCGTCAGCAAACAATGAGAGGAATGAGGCTATTTCCTCTAGGGGGATTATTTATGCATATGAGAAACAGGATAGATCCGAGAACTGAGTCCTGTGGGACTCCACTGGTGGCTTCACGCAAATCTGAGGTCTCACCCTTCACTGTAACTCTCTGCTTCCTATTGCTTAGATACTCCCTTACCCACTGGAGCGCCCATCCAGTTACTTGTGCCTGTTTCTCCAACTTACGCACCAGCCTCTTATGGGGTACTGTGTCACAGTTTTCCGACACTCCAAGAAAATGCAGTCCGTCCATCCTTCTCTTTCTTGCTTAATCTGATTTTATCACCTGATCATAGAATTTTATTAACTCTCTCTCTCTCTTAAGCCAGTAAGGAAAGATTTACCCTCCCCAAACCCATCTTGATGGTTTGTCACGAAGTTTCTTCTCTCCTGATGTGTTACCAGGTTTTTTCTCACGATCCTCTCCATCACCTTGCATGGTATACAAGTTAAGGACTCTGGCTTGTAGTTCAGTGCCTCTTGTCTGTCACCTTTTTTGTATACTGGGACTACATTAGCAGTCTTCTATATTTCTGGTAGGTGTCCCACTTTCAGTGACCATACACTATTGAGAGTGGCAAGCAAAATACTTCTGCCTACTCTTTCAATAGCAATGGTGAAATTACGTCCGGACCAACAGCCTTTCTCACGTCCAGATCCAACAGATGTCTCTTTACCTCATCTCTTTTAATTTCGAATCCTTCCAAGGCCGCTGGTTTACTGTCACCTCTCTTAGTACAGTGACCTTTCCTTGTTCTATGGTGAAGACCTCCTGGAACATCTTGTTGAGTTCTTCACACACCTCTTTATCATTCTCTGTGTACCTGTCCTCACCCATTCTAAGTTTCATCACCTGTTCTTTCACTGTTTTTCCTCGTTAGGTGACTGGAGTAATTTTGGTTCTTTCTTGACTTTATTTGCTATATTATCTTCATACTTTTCTCAGCTTCTCTTCTCACACTAACATACTCATTCCTGGTTCTCTGGTATCTCTCTCTCCTTTCTGGTGTTCTGTTATTTCGGAAGTTCCTCAACGCCCTTTTGTTAAATTCTTTTGCTTCCATACTAAACCAATACTTCCCTATTAAACCAAGAATTGTTCTTTTGCTTCTCAGTTTTCTCCTTTTGGGCCGGTATAAACCTGTTTACTGCCTCCTTACACTTTTGGGTGACATGTCCA
>NC_091177.1:40314078-40441578 GCF_040958095.1 Procambarus clarkii
GAGCTCGGTTTCACTCTCCACAAACAAGACGAAGGCATACTCCCATCACAAGCGGGGAGCAAATAAAGAACTGCAAATTAATGGTGTAACACTTAAAGGGGTTGACCACTATCGGTACCTTGGCGTCACTGTCGGCTCTAACAAGGGGAAGAAAGAGGAGCTCAATCAACTCATAGGAACATGCAAAAGTCGACTCAGGGCAGTGAAAGCTATGACCTGGAATGGACATGGAGCCTCTATTGCCGTGCTTAAAATGATGTACACAGCCTATGTGCGCTCCGTCATAGACTATGCCGCACCAGTTCTGGGCACCTATTCCCAAAGCGATATGAAAGGCTTGAAAGCATTCAAAATGAAGCCATGACAATCATTCTTGGAGTTCCAAGAACTACCAAAACGTCTAATCTACGAGAGGAGTTGTCCCTTCACAGTGTTAAAAGCAGAATTCAGGAGCTGAATGCTAAGCTTGCAATTAGGATAGCCAGAGATCCCCATTACAATGATATTGCCAAGAAAAAACTGAGCTCTGTGCTACTTTCAGGGGGAAACAGGAGAAGCAAAAAATGGCATCACAGATCAGTCTGCTACCTCGAAGAGCTTCACCTGCTTGAGCAAGCCCGTGAGCTCCTGCCTGTAGAGAGGTTACCTCCCTGGGAGGATGACTCACGCAGGATTATCATAAATGAAATGACAACGAAAAAATCCAACATGATACCACAAGAAATGAGGCACAAATATCTCGAGGAAATTTATAAAAAAAGCCGGTGATGAACTAGATCAAATCTACACTGACGGGTCATCTAATCCTGTCAATGGCAGGACTGGTGCAGCATACACGGTAATCAAGGATAATACTTTCCAATTCAGAAATGAAGAAAAAGCGCGTATTGAGAACTATGCCTCTTCAACACAGGCAGAGCTAACTACCATTGTTATGGCGTTAAGGTTTCTTGAACTGAACACTAATGGTACAGTGATATTCACTGATTCAAAAGCAGCACTGCAAAACCTAAGTAAAAATCGGGCAGAAAATCTTGCAATAGTCGCTGAAATTAAGAGAGCTGTGAGAGCACTTATCAATCAGGGAAGAGTCATCAAGTTTCTGTGGATCCCCTCCCATGTTGGAATATGTGGGAATGAATGAGCAGATGTGCTGGCTGCTGAAGGCGCTGAAGGAGACCATATTGAATACTTCATACCCAAGACTCTACTACAAATTAGAGGTATTGTCAGGCAACATCACCGTGACAAGGTAATTGAGGAAAGAAGGATAGAAGCACAAACGAGTGTGATGTACGATGGTACAACATGGTTGCAGCTGGTAGTCCCAATCATTATGGACGAATAGGAGGAGGTCGCGGGAGAGAATCAGTAATAGCGAGAATCCGTCTGGGATACAAATATCCATGGAGATACGGAATGGACACGACTGTTGATCAGCGAAGTTGCAGAATTTGCGATGAAAGTGACGTACACCGCCTTGACCACAATCTACGTGAATGTGAACACCTGAGAGACATTAGAAATATGTGTAGAATAATAAACCCCACATTGTTTGAGTTAGGAAAACACTATTTGTCAAATATTGAAACTGTTCTTAAAAGATTCCCCCATTATGCACCCGCAAGATACCGTAAGCTTTTAAGGGTTGACAGATGTTAATCTTCTTGTTTGACGAGCTGTTCACTTGAGACAGTTAAGCAAGTCCCAGCTGTGTCTGGGTACAAGTGACAGGATGAACAACCCAGCGGGTTTTCATCCTTTTGGGGAGTGTTGTACATGCTGCTATGGCGTTATGTCCACTCACAAAATGAGTGGCGGTGCCCAATAAACTCGCCCCTCGAGGCAAAATTAACAAAAAAATGGATTTTAATACCTCAGATATGGTTATATTTCAAAATAAATATTTTAAGTCACCCTGTACACCTTATTGATGACCTAGAGAGGGCGGGGGCAGGGGGGGGGGGGAGGTTACTAACCACCCGCTAACCCCAAGCAAGCACAGTACTAGGTGAGTTTGAGGTGGTGACCATATACTGGGCTTTGGGTCGACTGTTCTCTCCTGCTGCTCCTCCTCATTGTTGTCCCCACGTGGCCTGAGGTCACTGCGCTAGGAGAGGTGGCAGCAAACCAGACGGTTTGCCTGGTTTTCCTGGCATATGCCGCTGATGTTATCCTCTTGATATGGGCTTCAGGGGACAGGTCTGGCATGATATCAACCCCCCAGGTCTTTCTCTCTCTCTGACTCTTGAAGTATTTCATCTCCCAAATGATACCTTGTATCTGGTCTCCTGCTCCCTGCACCTATTTTCATTACATTACATTTGCTTGGGTTAAACTCTAACAACCATTTGTTCGACCATTCCTGCAGCTTGTCCAAGTCTTCTTGAAGCCTCAAGCTGTCCTCCTCTGTCTCAATCCTTCTCATAATCTTGGCATCGTCAGCAAACATTGAGAGGAATGAGTCTATACCCTCTGGGAGATCATTTACGTATGGGGTACTATGTCAAAGGCTTTCCGACAGTCCAAAAAAATGCAGTCCGCCCTTTCTTCTCTTTCTTGCTTAATCTTTGTCACCTGATCGTAGAATTCTATTAAGCCTGTTAGGCAAAACTTACCCTTCCTGAACCCATGTTGATGGGTTTTCACGAAGTTCCTTCCCTCCAGATGTGTTACTAGGTTTTCTCTCACGATGTTCTCCATCACCTTGTACGGTATACAAGTTAAGGACACTGGCCTGTAGTTCAGTGCCTCTTGTCTGTCATCCTTTTTGTATATTGGGACTACATTAGCCGTCTTCCATATTTCTGGTAGGTCTCCCGTCTCCATTGATCTACTATACACTACGGAGAGTGACAAGCAAAGTGTTCCTGCACACTCTTTCAATACCCATGGTGAGATTCCGTCCGGGTTAGCAGCATTTCTCACGTCTAGATCCAACAGATGCCTGTTGACCTCTTCTCGTGTAATTTCGAACCCTTCCAAGGCCGCAGAGTTTGCTGCCACCTCTCCTAGCACAGTGACCTATAAGTGTTCTATTGTGAAGACCTACTGGAACCTCTTGTTGAGTTCTTCACACACTTCTTTGTCATTCTCTGTGTACCTGTCCTCACCCATTCTAAGTTTCATCGCCTGTTCCTTCACTGTTGTTTTCCTCCTGATGTGACTGTGGAGTAGCTTTGACTCAGTTTTGGCTTTATTAGCTATATCATTTTCATACTTTTTCTCAGCCTCTTTTCTCACACTAACATACTCGTTCCTGATTCTTTGGTATCTCTCTCTCTGCTTTCTGATGTTCTGTTATTTCGGAAGTTCCTCCACGCCCTTTTGTTCAGTTTCTTTGCTTTCATACATGCCCCATTAAACCACGGTTTCTTCTTTTGCTTCTCGGTTTTTTCCTGTCGGGCCGGGATAAACCTGTTTACTGCCTCCTGACACTTTTGGGTGACATAGTCCATCATGTCTTGTACGGACATAGTTCTAAGTTCTGTGTCCCATGGTATATCCCTTAGGAATTTCCTCATCTCATAATTTCCCTTTCGGAACGCCAGCTCTTTGTTTCCCAATTTTTTTTTTTTTTTTTTTTTTGGGGGGGGGGGGGGATAATTCCTAGCTCTACCAGGTACTCGAAGATCAATACACTGTGATCACTCATTCCCAAAGGGGCTTCCAACTTAACTTCCCTTATATCCGACGCGTGTGTGTGTGTGTGTGTGTGTGTGTGTGTGTGTGTGTGTGTGTGTGTGTGTGTGTGTGTGTGTGTGTGTGTGTGTGTGTGTGTACTCACCTAATTGTACTCACCTAATTGTGCTTGCGGGGGTTGAGCTCTGGCTCTTTGGTCCCGCCTCTCAACCGTCAATCAACTGGTGTACAGATTCCTGAGCCTATTGGGCTCTATCATATCTACATTTGAAGCTGTGTATGGAGTCAGCCTCCACCACATCACTTCCTAATGCATTCCATTTACTAACTACTCTGACACTGAAAAAGTTCTTTCTAACGTCTCTGTGGCTCATTTGGGTACTCAGCTTCCACCTGTGTCCCCTTGTTCGCGTCCCACCAGTGTTGAATAGTTCATCCTTGTTTACCCGGTCGATTCCCCTGAGGATTTTGTAGGTTGTGATCATGTCCCCCCTTACTCTTCTGTCTTCCAGTGTCGTAAGGTGCATTTCCCGCAGCCTTTCCTCATAACTCATGCCTCTTAGTTCTGGGACTAGTCTAGTAGCATACCTTTGGACTTTTTCCAGCTTCGTCTTGTGCTTGACAAGGTACGGGCTCCATGCTGGGGCCGCATACTCCAGGATTGGTCTTACATATGTGGTGTACAAGATTCTGAATGATTCCTTACACAGGTTCCTGAACGCCGTTCTGATGTTAGCCAGCCTCGCATATGCCGCAGACGTTATTCTCTTTATGTGGGCTTCAGGAGACAGGTTTGGTGTGATATCAACTCCTAGATCTTTCTCTCTGTCTGTTTCATTAAGTACTTCATCTCCTATTCTGTATCCTGTGCCTGGCCTCCTGTTTCCACTGCCTAGTTTCATTACTTTGCATTTACTCGGGTTGAACTTCAACAGCCATTTGTTGGACCATTCACTCAGTCTATCCAGATCATCTTGTAGCCTCCTACTATCATCCTCTGTTTCAATCCTCCTCATAATTTTTGCATCGTCGGCAAACATTGAGAGGAACGAATCTATACCCTCTGGGAGATCATTTACATATACCAGAAACAGTATAGGTCCAAGGACTGACCCCTGCGGGACTCCACTTGTGACGTCTCGCCAATCTGAGACCTCACCCCTCACACAGACTCGTTGTCTCCTGTTGCTTAGGTACTCCTCTATCCACCGGAGTACCTTCCCTCTCACTCCAGCCTGCATCTCCAACTTTCGCACTAGCCTCTTGTGTGGCACTGTATCAAAGGCTTTCTGACAATCCAAAAATATGCAGTCTGCCCACCCTTCTCTTTCTTGCCTTATTTTTGTTGCCTGGTCGTAGAATTCAAGTAACCCTGTGAGGCAGGACCTGCCATCCCTGAACCCGTGTTGATGCTGTGTTACAAAGTTCCTTCGCTCCAGATGCTCCACTAGTTTTTTTCGCACAATCTTCTCCATCAGCTTGCATGGTATGCAGGTTAGGGACACTGGCCTGTAGTTCAGTGCCTCCTGTCTATCCCCTTTCTTGTATATCGGGACTACGTTAGCTGCTTTCCAAATATCTGGCAGTTCCCCTGTTGCCAGTGATTTGTTATACACAATGGAGAGTGGTAGGCTCAGTTCTCTTGCTCCTTCCTTTAGAACCCAAGGGGAGATTCCATCTGGGCCTATAGCCTTCGTCACGTCCAACTCTAGTAAACACTTCCTTACTTCCCCACTGGTAATCTCAAACTCTTCCAGTGGTTCCTGGTTAGCTATTCCCTCACTTACCTCTGGAATTTCTCCTTGCTCTAAGGTGAAGACCTCCTGGAATTTCTTATTCAATTCCTCACACACTTCCTTGTCATTTGTAGTGAATCCTTCCGCCCCTATCCTTAATCTCATAACCTGTTCCTTTACTGTTGTTTTTCTCCTAATGTGGCTATGCAACAATTTAGACTGAGCCTTTGCCTTGCTTGCGATGTCATTTTCGTATTGTCTTTCTGCCTCTCTTCTCATCCTGACATATTCATTCCTGGCATTCTGGTATCTTTCTCTGCTCTCCAGTGTCCTGTTATTCCTATAGTTTCTCCATGCCCTTTTACTTTGCTGCTTAGCTAGCCTACATCTTTGATTAAACCATGGGTTTCTCATCTTCATTTCTCTGTTTTCCTTTTGGACTGGGACAAACTTGTTTGCTGCGTCCTTGCACTTCTGCGTGATGTAATCCATCATATCTTGGGCCGTCTTTCCCCTGAGCTCTGTTTCCCATGCTATATCTGTTAGGAATTTTCTTATCCCCTCATAGTTTCCCTTTCGGTATGCTAACCTTTTGGTTTCGGTATCCCTCCTCGAGTTCAATAACCCTTCTTCAATCAAGTACTCAAACACCAGTACACTGTGGTCGCTCATCCCTACTGGGTCCTCAAAAGCGATTTCTCTTATGTCGGAGTCGTTCAGAGTGAAGACTAGGTCGAGTCTCGCTGGTTCGTCATTGCCTCTCATCCTTGTGAGTTCTCCGACATGCTGGGTTAAAAAGTTGCTTGTCACCACCTCCAATAGTTTGGCTCTCCACGTATTCTCGCCTCCATGCGGTTCCTTGTTCTCCCAGTCAATCTTTCTGTGATTGAAGTCGCCCATGATGAGCAGGTGGGATCTATTTCTACAGGCAGCAGAGGCTGCCCTCTCAATTATAGTGTTAACTGCCTTGTTGTTGTTTTCATACTCTTGACTGGGTCTCCTGTCATTTGGTGGAGGGTTGTATATTACTGCTACTACTATTCTTGGTCCTCCCATTGTTATGGTGCCTGCTATGTAGTCTCTGAACTCCTTACAGCCCGGGATGGCCATCTCCTTAAAACTCCATTCCCTTCTCATGAGTAGGGCCACTCCGCCTCCTCCCCTACCTTCCCTCTCTTTCCTTATTACTGTATACTCCTGGGGAAACATGGCATTCATTATGATTCCAGAGAGTTTTGTTTCAGTGAGTCCGATTACATCTGGGCTAACTTCTTGTGCTCTTTCCCTTAGTTCACTTGTCTTGCTTGTGATCCCATCTATGTTCGAGTACATCACCCTGAAACTGACTCTCTTCTGCTTCTTTTCTGGGGGGGACCTTTGGGATCTGAGGTGAGTGGGAGCTGGGGGGACCTGGCACGGGGGGATTGGTGGAGGAGGGAGGGCTTGGGGTGGTGGGGGAGAGGGGGAGGGTACAGGGGGTGGATAAGAGGGGGAGGGTACAGGGGGTGGATAAGAGGGGGAGGGTACAGGGGGTGGGTAAGAGAGGGAGGGTTGGGGAAGCATGGGGGGAGGAGAGGCTGTGGGGGATAGGGGAGATGGGGGGCTTGGGGGGAGAGAAAAGGGTGGAGGGCTTGGGGGGCGTGGGGGAAAAGGGAGGGCTGAGGTGGGTGAGGAAGAGGGGAGGGTTTAGGGGAGTGGGGGAGAGGGGAAGACTTAGGTGGGGTGGGGGAGAGTGGGGGGCTTAGGGGGGAGGGGGGGAAGGGAGGGCATGGGGGTGGGAGAGACGGGAAGGCATGTGGGAGAAGGGAGGGCATGGGGGGGAGAAGGGAGATCCTGGGGAGAGGGGTGAGGGGGAGAAGGGGGGTGAGTGGGGGGAGGGAGGTGGGTGGGGGGAGGGTGCCCTAGGTGGGTACTTAGTGGGGGGCTAACAGGGGATGGGGCAGGTTGGGTGTCTGTTGGGTAGAATGTGGGGGTGGTGCCCCAATCCCTGTGGCTGTTGCACTGTTTGAGGAGGGTTCTCCACTTCCCTCTGGGATTGTAGGGTTCTGGGTTGTGGTACTCTGATTTCCTTCTCTCTCCCTGTGCTCCTTCCTCGCGTCTGCTGTCAGTATTCTCTCTTCCCTTGTCATATCCCTCTGCAGGAATATTTGCTTGAACTTCTCTACACCTTTTAGACAACACTTCCTTGCTAGCAGTTCCTCTTTCGCGATTTCGCGCATGAAAACCACCTTTATCATTCGGTCTCTGTCCTTGTTGTACTTTCCAAGCCTGAAAACCTTTTCAACATTTCGCTCAGCTCCCTCCATCCTTACCTCTTTAAGGATCTCTTTAATCATGTTTTTGTCCTTGTCTCTCCGCTCCTTTGGTCTGGTCCCTGTTTGTTCTTTAATGCCTGCTACTACTACTGCTCTATTTCTCTCTATCAGCCGGCTAGTACATCTAGCTGCTTCCTGAGAGGAAGCCACTTCCATGGCAACTTCCTTGACCGCAGACCTAGCTTCAGGGCTCTTTTTAAGCATTTCAGCAAATGAGATCTGGGTTGTGGTGGTCCCCTCCACAGTAGCATTCCCATCTCCCTGGGGTACGGTTTGTGCCTGGTATTGTGGAAGAGTCTCCTTTAGGTATCTTATCTCCTCCTTTGCTGCCCTTAAATCATCTTGCAGGTTGGCTACTGTCTCCCTCATTACCCTCAGTCCTTCACTGAATTCATTCTGCATTTGCTGGAGTACTTCCTTCATCCAGGCTTCCTGTTCCACCCCATCCTCTGTGTTTGTTCCAGTTGTGAATGTCCTGCGTTTGGCAGTCAGAGTTCGTCTCCCTTCCATGATTTCCCTATGAGTGTGTGTGTTTGTGAGAGAGAGAGAGAGAGAGAGAGAGAGAGAGAGAGAGAGAGAGAGAGAGAGAGAGAGAGAGAGAGAGAGAGAGAGAGAGAGAGAGAGAGAGACAGAGAGACAGACAGACAGAGAGAGGGGGGGAGGGAGAGAGAGGGGGGAGGAAGAGAGAGAGGGGGGGGAGGAAGAGAGAGAGGGGGGGGAGGAAGAGAGAGAGGGGTAGGAGCGAGAGAGGGGAGGGAGAGAGAGAGGGGAGGGAGAGAGAGAGGGGAGGGAGAGAGGGGGTGAGGGAGAGAGAGGGGGAGGGGGAGAGAGAGAGGGGGGAGAGAGAGAGGGGGAGGGGGAGAGAGAGAGGGGGAGGGGGAGAGAGAGGGGGGAGGGGGAGAGAGAGGGGGGAGGGGGAGAGAGAGGGGGAGGGAGAGAGAGGGGGGAGGGAGAGAGAGGGGGGAGGGAGAGAGAGGGGGAGAGGGAGAGAGAGGGGGAGAGGGAGAGAGAGGGGGAGAGGGAGGGAGAGGGGGAGAGGGAGAGAGAGGGGGAGAGGGAGAGAGAGGGGGAGTGAGGGGGAGAGGGAGAGAAAGGGGGAGAGGGAGAGAGAGGGGGAGAGGGAGAGAAAGGGGGAGGGTGGGAGAGAGAGAGAGAGAGAGAGAGAGAGAGAGAGAGAGAGAGAGAGAGAGAGAGAGAGAGAGAGAGAGAGAGAGAGAGAGAGAGAGAGAGAGAGAGAGAGAGAAGGGGAGAGGGAGAGAGAGGGAGAGAGGGGGAGAGGGAGAGAGAGGGGGAGAGGGAGAGAAAGGGGGAGGGAGGGAGAGAAAGGGGGAGGGAGGGAGAGAGAGAGAGAGAGAGAGAGAGAGAGAGAGAGAGAGAGAGAGAGAGAGAGAGAGAGAGAGAGAGAGAGAGAGAGAGAGAGAGAGAGAGAGAGAGAGAGAGAGAGGGGGGGGGGGAGAGAGAGAGAGAGAGAGAGAGAGGAGGTGTGTGAGTATATGGGGAGAGGTGGAAGGTGGAAGTGAGGGAGGGGGATGGAGAGGGTGTGTGGGGGTGGGTTAGTGCGGGAGGGTACAGAGAGAGGTTGTGTGTGTGTGCGTGTGTGCGTGTGCGTGTGTGCGTGTGTGTACTCACCTAATTGTACTCACCTAATTGTGCTTGCGGGGGTTGAGCTCTGGCTCTTTGGTCCCGCCTCTCAACCGTCAATCAACTGGTGTACAGATTCCTGAGCCTATTGGGCTCTATCATATCTACATTTGAAACTGTGAATGGAGTCAGCCTCCACCACATCACTTCCTAATGCATTCCATTTGCTAACTACTCTGACACTGAAAAAGTTCTTTCTAACGTCTCTGTGGCTCATTTGGGTACTCAGCTTCCACCTGTGTCCCCTTGTTCGCGTCCCACCAGTGTTGAAAAGTTCGTCCTTGTTTACCCGGTCGATTCCCCTGAGGATTTTGTAGGTTGTGATCATGTCCCCCCTTACTCTTCTGTCTTCCAGTGTCGTGAGGTGCATTTCCCGCAGCCTTTCCTCATAACTCATGCCTCTTAGTTCTGGGACTAGTCTAGTAGCATACCTTTGGACTTTTTCCAGCTTCGTCTTGTGCTTGACAAGGTACGGGCTCCATGCTGGGGCCGCATACTCCAGGATTGGTCTTACATATGTGGTGTACAAGATTCTGAATGATTCCTTACACAGGTTCCTGAACGCCGTTCTGATGTTAGCCAGCCTCGCATATGCCGCAGACGTTATTCTCTTTATGTGGGCTTCAGGAGACAGGTTTGGTGTGATATCAACTCCTAGATCTTTCTCTCTGTCTGTTTCATTAAGTACTTCATCTCCTATTCTGTATCCTGTGCCTGGCCTCCTGTTTCCACTGCCTAGTTTCATTACTTTGCATTTACTCGGGTTGAACTTCAACAGCCATTTGTTGGACCATTCACTCAGTCTATCCAGGTCATCTTGTAGCCTCCTACTATCATCCTCTGTTTCAATCCTCCTCATAATTTTTGCATTGTGTGAGTGCGCGCGCGCGTGCGTGTGTGTGTGTGTGTGTGTGTGTGTGTGTGTGTGTGTGTGTGTGTGTGTGTGTGTGTGTGTGTGTGTGTGTGTGTGTGTGTGTGTGTGTTGAGTGCGGGGGTGTTTGTGTATAGGGGGAGGGGTAGGGGGGTGTCTTGGGGCAGTGTAAGGCGTGGGAACGTGAGGGGTGAGGGTGGGTGAGTGAGGGTGAGCGGTCACCAATGTGTGCGTGCGTGCATGTGTGTGTGTTTACACTGGCTTGTTGTGGTGAGGAAGAGGAGGGGGGGTAGGTCTAGTCAGTGGCGGTGTAATGTAACACACAGGTGTGAGAAGCTAGTACCAAGCTGAGGCTCTTGAGCTACTTTTTCGTATTTTAATTAACTTATGTTCAAAGCTAATTACTATATAAAAAAAAACACTGTACACCTTATATGACTGACTTTGAGAGGCACTCACCTCCGAGTAAGCATCCCACAGCACAATTAGGTGATTTGTGAAGCGATGTCCGATATTGTTGTTGACGTCCCCACCAGAGGTCCTCCCACGTGGTGGTCCAAACTCTTCCCTTCGCGGCCTCTGGTGCCACCGTCTTGCCACAATCTCGTTCTTTTTCAATTTTTTTTCTTATCAAACGTTATAAGAATTCACTATGTTGCGTTATCACTGCGTTGCTGTACCTTTCATATGACCAAAAACTATGTTTTGGGCTCACTGGTACGTAAATATCCCGAGAATATTGAAGTAATTCGCGGACTGCACGTCCTACCCTTGTTCACTGACCGCCGTCCTACTGTCTGTGTGTGTGTGTGTGTGTGTGTGTGTGTGTGTGTGTGTGTGTGTACTCACCTAGTTGTGTCTGCAGGATCGAGCATTGACTCTTGGATCCCGCCTTTCGAGCATCGGTTGTTTACAGCAATGACTCCTGTCCCATTTCCCTATCATACCTGGTTTTAAAATTATGAATAGTATTTGCTTCCACAACCTGTTCCTGAAGTGCATTCCATTTTCCCACTACTCTCACGCTAAAAGAAAACTTCCTAACATCTCTGTGACTCATCTGAGTTTCAAGCTTCCATCCATGTCCCCTCGTTCTGTTACTATTCCTTGTGAACATTTCGTCTATGTCCACTCTGTCAATCCCTCTGAGTATTTTATACGTTCCTATCATGTCCCCCCTCTCCCTTCTTCTTTCTAGTGTCGTAAGGCACAGTTCCCTCAGGCGGTCCTCATACCCCATCCCTCGTAGCTCTGGGACGAGTCTCGTTGCAAACCTCTGAACCTTTTCCTGTTTCATTATATGCTTCTTCAGATGGGGACTCCATAATGAGGCGGCATACTCTAAGACTGGCCTCACGTAGGCAGTGTAAAGCGCCCTAAATGCCTCCTTACTTAGGTTTCTGAATGATGTTCTAACTTTTGCCAGTGTAGAGTACGCTGCTGTCGTTATCCATATTTATATGTGCCTCAGGAGATAGAGTAGGTGTTACGTCCACACCCAGGTCTCTTTCGCGCGTTGTCACAGGTAGGCTGTTCCCCTTCATTGTGTACTGTCCCTTTGGTCTCCTATCTCCTAGTCCCATTTCCATAACTTTACATTTGCTCGTGTTGAATTCCAGTAGCCATTTCTCTGACCATCTCTGCAACCTGTTCAGGTCCTCTTGGAGGATCCTGCAATCCTCATCTGTCACAACTCTTCTCATAAACTTTGCATCATCCGCAAACATCGACATGTAGGACTCTACGCCTGTAAACATGTAGTTAACATATACAAGAAATAGAATTGGTCCCAGCACCGATCCACGAGGTACGCCACTTGTTACTGTTCGCCAGTCCGACTTCTCGCCCCTTACCGTAACTCTTTGGCTCCTTCCTGTTAGGTAGTTCCTTATCCATGCTAGGACCTTTCCCCCCACCCCCGCCTGCCTCTCGAGCTTGAACAGCAGTCTCATGTGCGGTACTGTATCAAAGGCTTTTTGGCAGTCCAGAAATATGCAGTGTGCCCAACCATCTCTGTCCTATCTTATCCTCGTTATTTTATCATAGAATTCCAGAAGGTTTGTTAGGCACGATTTTCCTGTCCAGAACCCATGTTGATGTTTGTTCACGAATCTAATAGTCTCCAGGTGTGCAACTAGTCGTAGTCTAATTATTCTTTCCAGTATTTTACAGGGGATGCTTGTCAGTGATACAGGTCTATAGTTAAGTGCCTCCTCCCTATCACCTTTCTTGAAGATCGGCACGACATTTGCCTTCTTCCAGCAACTGGGCAATTCTCCCGACATAAGTGACTCATTAAAGATCATTGCCAGAGGCACGCTGAGGGCCTGCGCTGCTTCTTTTAGTATCCACGGTGATACTTTGTCTGGTCCAACAGCTTTAGTTGCATCTAGAGTTGTTAACTGTTTCATTACTTCCTCTGCTGTCACCTCTATATCTGATAGTCTTTCATCTAGGGTAACCTCTTCCAACAATGGGAGCTGCTCAGGCTCAGTAGTGAACACTCCATGGAAACTGGCATTCAGTGCCTCACAGATTTCCTTGTCACTTTCAGTATATGCCCCCTCTGTCTTCCTTAGTCTTGTCACCTGGTCGTTCACCGACATTTTTCTTCTTATATGACTGTGTAGTAACTTAGGTTGTTTTTTCGCTTTGATTGCAATATCGTTCTCATAGTTCCTTTTCGATGTTCGTCTTATGTTAATGTAATCGTTCCTAGCTCTGTTGTATCTGATCCTGTTGTCCTCTGTCCTTTGTCTTCTGTACTTCCTCCACTCCCGCCTGCTGGCCATTTTTGCTTCCTGACACTGTCTATTAAACCATGGGTTATTATATTCCTTCTTATTTTTTCCCTTTACTGTTGGTATAAATCTCTCTTCGGCCTCCTGGCATTTCTGTATGACTAGGTCCATCATATCTTGGACTGTTTTTCCTCTAATTTCTTCCTCCCATTGCACTTCACCCAGATAGTCCCTTATCCTCTTATAGTCCCCTTTCCTGTAGTCAACTCTCCTTTCCCAGATCTCTTGTCTCATGGTCATAAGTTTGAATTCCATCATGTAGTCAAAGACTAGGACACAATGGTCACTGGCCCCTAGAGGTATTTCATGCTCTAAATTCTGGATATCTTCTACGTTCTGGGTGAAAATCAGGTCTAATAGGCTCGGTGCATCTACTCCTCTTTTCCTTGTGTCTTCCTTCACATGTTGCGTTAGGAAATTCCTGTCTATAACATCTACTAATTTTGCTCCCCACGTTTCGTCCCCTCCATGGGAATTCCTTGATTCCCAATTTATCTCTCCATGATTTAGGTCCCCCATGATCAGCAGCTTCACTTTCATTCTGAAGGCTAGTGTTGCTGCCTTCTGCAGTTCATCTATACATGCCTTGTTGTTGTCATCATACTCCTGCCTGGGTCTTCTACTGTTTGGTGGGGGATTGTAGATTACCAAGATCACAATCTTCATCCCATCTACTGTCAGAGTTCCATGTATGAAGCTTGTGCACTCATTGGTAACCCGATTTCCCAGGTCTTCAAACTTCCATTTCCGCTTTATTAGGAGTGCCACTCCCCCTCCCTGTCTCTGTGTCCTCTCTTTTCGTATTACCTGGTACCCTTCAGGAAAGATTGCATCTGAGATCATGTCATTAATTTTAGTTTCCACAATTGCAACTATGTCAGGATCTGCTTCACTCACTCTTTCTTTTATCTCTTCTGCTTTATTAGATACCCCATCAGCAATGGTGTACCAACCCTTGAGATTCTTCATGGAAACTCTTGTACCAGAGTTCTCCCTTTCTCTGGGGGTCTGGGGGGATCTGGGGGGTGTCTGGGGGGTGACTGGGGGCAGGGGGGACCTGGGGGATCTGGGGGGTGTCTGGGGGATGACTAGGGGGCGGGGAGGATCCGGGGGATGTCCGGGGGGATCCGGGGGGTGTCTGGGGGGGGGGTGTATGGGGGGGGTGAAAGAGGTCAGGAGGGGTGCTTGGGAGGCTAATGGGGGCTGGGCTTCTAGGAAGGTAGGTAGGAGGGTCTGGGGTAGGGCCTGGGTAGGTAGGTCTGGAGTAGGAAGGGCATACTGGGTCTGAAGATTAGGGAGGGTCTGATAGGCATAGAGGGGTTGGGAGATAGCGTAAGGTTGGGAGTCAGATAGAGGTTGAGAGGTTGGGAGGGGGAAGGATAGAGGGGGGAACCTCCCACCCCCCTCGCAAGGGTGGGGGGTCACATGGAAGGAGAGGGGATGAGGAGGGGTGAGGGCTGGGTAGGTTTTGGGGGTTGAGGGGATGAGGGCTGGGTGGGTTCTTGGGGTTGAGGGGATGAGGGCTGCGTGGGTTTTGGGGGTTGAGGGGATGAGGGCTGGACGGGTTTTGGGGGTTGAGGTGATGAGGGGATCCTTGGAATGTGGGATGAATTTGACTGCAGTGGGGTCAGAGGGGTCAAGGGAGGTGTTGGGGAGATAAGCAGGGGCAGGCAGGGCTGATTTGGGGAGGAAGTGACTTGAGAAGCAGGTGTGAGCTGGTTAGCATGGGGTGGATTAGCACTGGGGTGTGTAGCTACGCTCAAATGGGAAGAGTTGTATTGTTGTTTGCTTGCTCTGTGGGCTATCTGCTTCTCCTTCGTCATGAATTTGTCAATATATACGTTGGAGTAATTTTCGCTACCTCTGAGTAAGTGTTTGTGATGCAGTATGTAATCCACTGCCTCTTCGTTAGTGAACTGTACCAGGACAGGTCGTTTCCTGTTACAGTTGTATGGCCCAATGCGTCGGTGGAATTGCACCTCATTCCCTGCCATCTGGGCTCTCATGTCTCTCAAGATCCCCTGTAGCTCCAAATCCTCAATCTCCATCCTTTCCTGCCTCGATGGTGCCCTGACTTCAAGCAATCCATGGATTATGATTGTCCTCTTTCTCAGTTCAGGGTCATGCTGGTGGCCCCCTCCCTGGCTGACCCCCACCCCTCCCACTCCCGCTACTCAACCTACTACTACTCCCCCTTCCCCTGCCAAGCTTCCCTTATTCCTGCCAAATTCATTAGTAAGCCTAGATACTTCTCCTTGCCATTCTACCCTGCTCTTCCTGATTTCCTCTTGAATATAATCCATAAACTCTTGTTTGAGTCTTTGAACCTCGTCCTGTATCTTATTAAAGACTTCACTTTTAATCCCCTGGATTAGATCACCTATCCAAACATCCCTCTGCTCTACAAATTTCCCAATCATCTTCTCCACAAACCTATCTTCTTCTTCAATTATAATACTGTTGGACCTAGACGCCCTTCCTGACCTAGTCATTGCTATAATGCAACCTTACCCACAGGGGTTCCAAGTATCTTACCGTCCTGCTAACACAATAGGTGAGTGAATCTCCAAGCGTCGTCCCACGTGGTGGTAGGAGGGTTGCTGCCGGGGGTGAGGTCACGGTCAGAGGTCGGTGAGGTCTGCTCCACACTGCACACTGCCACAGTACTTCATCAATTATTTTCAATTACGCTACTTAAACTGTTTTTCTTCACTACCTAATGGCTTTGGTCAAAACCCAAGGTTTTTTTTTTCATTCACTTGTACACACTTTTTCACTTCGAAGTTGCCTGATTACCCCTCCCACTCCACTAGTGAACCAGGAGCTCCCAACCCACGTCCACCCAACACGATGGTCACACACACTGTGTGTGTGTGTGTGTGTGTGTGTGTGTGTGTGTGTGTGTGTGTGTGTGTGTGTGTACTCACCTAATTGTACTCACCTAATTGTGCTTGTGGGGGTTGAGCTCTGGCTCTTTGGTCCCGCCTCTCAACCGTCAATCAACTGGTGTACAGATTCCTGAGCCTATTGGGCTCTATCATATCTACATTTGAAACTGTGTATGGAGTCAGCCTCCACCACATCACTTCCTAATGCATTCCATTTACTAACTACTCTGACACTGAAAAAGTTCTTTCTAACGTCTCTGTGGCTCATTTGGGTACTCAGCTTCCACCTGTGTCCCCTTGTTCGCGTCCCACCAGTGTTGAATAGTTCATCCTTGTTTACCCGGTCGATTCCCCTGAGGATTTTGTAGGTTGTGATCATGTCCCCCCTTACTCTTCTGTCTTCCAGTGTCGTGAGGTGCATTTCTCGCAGCCTTTCCTCATAACTCATGCCTCTTAGTTCTGGGACTAGTCTAGTAGCATACCTTTGGACTTTTTCCAGCTTCGTCTTGTGCTTGACAAGGTACGGGCTCCATGCTGGGGCCGCATACTCCAGGATTGGTCTTACATATGTGGTATACAAGATTCTGAATGATTCCTTACACAGGTTCCTGAACGCCGTTCTGATGTTAGCCAGCCTCGCATATGCCGCAGACGTTATTCTCTTTATGTGGGCTTCAGGAGACAGGTTTGGTGTGATATCAACTCCTAGATCTTTCTCTCTGTCTGTTTCATTAAGTACTTCATCTCCTATTCTGTATCCTGTGCCTGGCCTCCTGTTTCCACTGCCTAGTTTCATTACTTTGCATTTACTCGGGTTGAACTTCAACAGCCATTTGTTGGACCATTCACTCAGTCTATCCAGGTCATCTTGTAGCCTCCTACTATCATCCTCTGTTTCAATCCTCCTCATAATTTTTGCATCGTCGGCAAACATTGAGAGGAACGAATCTATACCCTCTGGGAGGTCATTTACATATACCAGAAACAGTATAGGTCCAAGGACTGACCCCTGCGGGACTCCACTTGTGACGTCTCGCCAATCTGAGGCCTCACCCCTCACACAGACTCGTTGTCTCCTGTTGCTTAGGTATTCCTCTATCCACCGGAGTACCTTCCCTCTCACTCCAGCCTGCATCTCCAACTTTCGCACTAGCCTCTTGTGTGGTACTGTATCAAAGGCTTTCTGACAATCCAAAAATATGCAGTCTGCCCACCCTTCTCTTTCTTGCCTTATTTTTGTTGCCTGGTCGTAGAATTCAAGTAACCCTGTGAGGCAGGACCTGCCATCCCTGAACCCATGTTGATGCTGTGTTACAAAGTTCCTTCGCTCCAGATGCTCCACTAGTTTTTTTCGCACAATCTTCTCCATCAGCTTGCATGGTATGCAGGTTAGGGACACTGGCCTGTAGTTCAGTGCCTCCTGTCTATCCCCTTTCTTGTATATCGGGACTACGTTAGCTGCTTTCCAAATATCTGGCAGTTCCCCTGTTGCCAGTGATTTGTTATACACTATGGAGAGTGGTAGGCTCAGTTCTCTTGCTCCTTCCTTTAGAACCCAAGGGGAGATTCCATCTGGGCCTATAGCCTTCGTCACGTCCAACTCTAGTAAACACTTCCTTACTTCCCCACTGGTAATCTCAAACTCTTCCAGTGGTTCCTGGTTAGCTATTCCCTTACTTACCTCTGGAATTTCTCCTTGTTCTAAGGTGAAGACCTCCTGGAATTTCTTATTCAATTCCTCACACACTTCCTTGTCATTTGTAGTGAATCCTTCCGCCCCTATCCTTAATCTCATAACCTGTTCCTTTACTGTTGTTTTTCTCCTAATGTGGCTGTGCAACAATTTAGGCTGAGTCTTTGCCTTGCTTGCGATGTCATTTTCGTATTGTCTTTCTGCCTCTCTTCTCATCCTGACATATTCATTCCTGGCATTCTGGTATCTTTCTCTGCTCTCCAGTGTCCTGTTATTCCTATAGTTTCTCCATGCCCTTTTACTTTGCTGCTTAGCTAGCCTACATCTTTGATTAAACCATGGGTTTCTCATCTTCATTTCTCTGTTTTCCTTTTGGACTGGGACAAACTTGTTTGCTGCGTCCTTGCACTTCTGCGTGATGTAATCCATCATATCTTGGGCCGTCTTTCCCCTGAGCTCTGTTTCCCATGCTATATCTGTTAGGAATTTTCTTATCCCCTCATAGTTTAGTTGTGTGTGTGTGTGTGTGTGTCCCCTCATAGTTTAGTTGTATCCCCTCATAGTTTAGTTGTGTGTGTGTGTGTGTGTGTGTGTGTGTGTGTGTGTGTGTGTGTGTGTGTGTGTGTGTGTGTGTGTGTGTGTGTGTGTGTGTGTGTGTGTGTGTGTGTGTGTGTGTGTGTGTGTGTGTGTGTGTGTGTGTGTGTGTGTGTACTCACCTATTTGTGCTTGCGGGGGTTGAGCTTTGGCCCTTTGGTCCGTGTGTGTGTGTGTGTGTGTGTGTGTGTGTGTGTGTGTGTGTGTGTGTGTGTGTATGTGTGTGTGTGTGTGTGTGTGTGTGTGTGTGTGTGTGCACGAATATGCGAGTAAGTATTCGTGACAATTACGAACAAGTGCTTTTAAACGTTTGTTTATGCTTCAATATTTGTCTAAACTTTAAATAGGTCTACAAGCTGTGCAATCATTAGCACGGAAAAAAAAGTCGTGTGGTTGTGAGTGCAGTGGTTGTGAGTTACGTGGTTGTGAGGGGCGTGGTTGTGAGGGGCTTGGTTGTGAGTGCAGTGGTTGTGAGTTACGCGGTTGTGAGTGGCGTGGTAGTGAGGGGCTTGGTTGTGAGTGCAGTGGTTGTGAGTTACGTGGTTGTGAGGGGGCGTGGTTGTGAGGGGGCGTGGTTGTGAGGGGGCGTGGTTGTGAGGGGGCGTGGTTGTGAGGGGCGTGGTTGTGAGGGGGCGTGGTTGTGAGGGGCGTGGTTGTGAGGGGCGTGGTTGTGAGGGGCGTGGTTGTGAGGGGCGTGGTTGTGAGGGGCGTGGTTGTGAGGGGCGTGGTTGTGAGGGGCGTGGTTGTGAGTGACGTGGTTGTGAGGGGCGTGGTTGTGAGGGGCGTGGTTGTGAGGGGCGTGGTTGTGAGGGGCGTGGTTGTGAGGGGCGTGGTTGTGAGGGGCGTGGTTGTGAGGGGCGTGGTTGTGAGGGGCGTGGTTGTGAGTGACGTGGTTGTGAGGGGCGTAGTTGTGAGTGACGTGGTTGTGAGGGGCGTGGTTGTGAGGGGCGTGGTTGTGAGGGGCGTGGTTGTGAGGGGCGTGGTTGTGAGGGGCGTGGTTGTGAGGGGCGTGGTTGTGAGGGGCGTGGTTGTGAGTGACGTGGTTGTGAGGGGCGTGGTTGTGAGGGGCGTGGTTGTGAGGGGCGTGGTTGTGAGTGACGTGGTTGTGAGGGGCGTGGTTGTGAGGGGCGTGGTTGTGAGGGGCGTGGTTGTGAGGGGGCGTGGTTGTGAGGGGGCGTGGTTGTGAGGGGCGTGGTTGTGAGGGGGCGTGGTTGTGAGTTACGTGGTTGTGAGGGGGCGTGGTTGTGAGGGGGCGTGGTTGTGAGTTACGTGGTTGTGAGGGGGCGTGGTTGTGAGTTACGTGGTTGTGAGGGGCGTGGTTGTGAGGGGCTTGGTTGTGAGGGGGCGTGGTTGTGAGGGGGCGTGGTTGTGAGTTTCGTGGTTGTGAGGGGGCGTGGTTGTGAGTTACGTGGTTGTGAGGGGGCGTGGTTGTGAGGGGGCGTGGTTGTGAGTTACGTGGTTGTGAGGGGGCGTGGTTGTGAGTTACGTGGTTGGGAGGGGCGTGGTTGTGAGGGGGCGTGGTTGTGAGTTACGTGGTTGTGAGGGGGCGTGGTTGTGAGTTACGTGGTTGTGAGGGGCTTGGTTGTGAGGGGGCGTGGTTGTGAGGGGGCGTGGTTGTGAGGGGCGTGGTTGTGAGGGGGCGTGGTTGCGAGGGGGCGTGGTTGTGAGGGGCGTGGTTGTGAGGGGGCGTGGTTGTGAGGGGCGTGGTTGTGAGGGGCGTGGTTGTGAGGGGCGTGGTTGTGAGGGGGCGTGGTTGTGAGGGGCGTGGTTGTGAGTGGCGTGGTTGTGAGGGGGCGTGGTTGTGAGGGGGCGTGGTTGTGAGGGGCGTGGTTGTGAGGGGGCGTGGTTGTGAGGGGCGTGGTTGTGAGGGGGCGTGGTTGTGAGGGGCGTGGTTGTGAGGGGGCGTGGTTGTGAGGGGCGTGGTTGTGAGGGGGCGTGGTTGTGAGGGGGCGTGGTTGTGAGGGGCGTGGTTGTGAGGGGGCGTGGTTGTGAGGGGCGTGGTTGTGAGGGGGCGTGGTTGTGAGGGGCGTGGTTGTGGGGGGGCGTGGTTGTGAGGGTCGTGGTTGTGAGTGGCGTGGTTGTGAGGGGGCGTGGTTGTGAGGGGGCGTGGTTGTGAGGGGCGTGGTTGTGAGGGGGCGTGGTTGTGAGGGGGCGTGGTTGTGAGGGGCGTGGTTGTGAGGGGGCGTGGTTGTGAGGGGCGTGGTTGTGAGGGGGCGTGGTTGTGAGGGGCGTGGTTGTGAGGGGGCGTGGTTGTGAGGGGCGTGGTTGTGAGGGGGCGTGGTTGTGAGGGGCGTGGTTGTGACGGGCGTGGTTGTGAGGGGCGTGGTTGTGAGGGGCGTGGTTGTGAGGAGCGTGGTTGTGAGGGGCGTGGTGACACTCCCTTCACAATTACAACATTATGTGACAGCACATCATGGCTCAGGTGGCGACAAGTGCCAGGCAGCACCAGCTGAGAGAGACAGCACATCATGGCTCAGGTGGTGACAAGTGCCGGGCAGCACCAGCTGAGAGAGACAGCACATCATGGCTCAGGTGGTGACAAGTGCCGGGCAGCACCAGCTGAGAGAGACAGCACATCATGGCTCAGGTGGCGACAAGTGCCGGGCAGCACCAGCTGAGAGAGACAGCACATCATGGCTCAGGTGGCGAAAAGTGCCGGGCAGCACCAGCTGAGAGAGACAGCACATCATGGCTCAGGTGGCGACAAGTGCCGGGCAGCACCAGCTGAGAGAGACAGCACATCATGGCTCAGGTGGCGAAAAGTGCCGGGCAGCACCAGCTGAGAGAGACAGCACATCATGGCTCAGGTGGTGACAAGTGCCGGGCAGCACCAGCTGAGAGAGACAGCACATCATGGCTCAGGTGGTGACAAGTGCCGGGCAGCACCAGCTGAGAGAGACAGCACATCATGGCTCAGGTGGCGACCAGTGCCGGGCAGCACCAGCTGAGAGAGACAGCACATCATGGCTCAGGTGGTGACAAGTGCCAGGCAGCACCAGCTGAGAGAGACAGCACATCATGGCTCAGGTGGCGACCAGTGCCGGGCAGCACCAGCTGAGAGAGACAGCACATCATGGCTCAGGTGGTGACAAGTGCCAGGCAGCACCAGCTGAGAGAGACAGCACATCATGGCTCAGGTGGCGACCAGTGCCGGGCAGCACCAGCTGAGAGAGACAGCACATCATGGCTCAGGTGGTGACAAGTGCCAGGCAGCACCAGCTGAGAGAGACAGCACATCATGGCTCAGGTGGCGACCAGTGCCGGGCAGCACCAGCTGAGAGAGACAGCACATCATGGCTCAGGTGGTGACAAGTGCCGGGCAGCACCAGCTGAGAGAGACAGCACATCATGGCTCAGGTGGTGACAAGTGCCGGGCAGCACCAGCTGAGAGAGACAGCACATCATGGCTCAGGTGGTGACAAGTGCCGGGCAGCACCAGCTGAGAGAGACAGCACATCATGGCTCAGGTGGTGACAAGTGCCGGGCAGCACCAGCTGAGAGAGACAGCACATCATGGCTCAGGTGGTGACAAGTGCCAGGCAGCACCAGCTGAGAGAGACAGCACATCATGGCTCAGGTGGCGACCAGTGCCGGGCAGCACCAGCTGAGAGAGACAGCACATCATGGCTCAGGTGGTGACAAGTGCCAGGCAGCACCAGCTGAGAGAGACAGCACATCATGGCTCAGGTGGCGACCAGTGCCGGGCAGCACCAGCTGAGAGAGACAGCACATCATGGCTCAGGTGGTGACAAGTGCCGGGCAGCACCAGCTGAGAGAGACAGCACATCATGGCTCAGGTGGTGACAAGTGCCGGGCAGCACCAGCTGAGAGAGACAGCACATCATGGCTCAGGTGGTGACAAGTGCCGGGCAGCACCAGCTGAGAGAGACAGCACATCATGGCTCAGGTGGTGACAAGTGCCGGGCAGCACCAGCTGAGAGAGACAGCACATCATGGCTCAGGTGGTGACAAGTGCCGGGCAGCACCAGCTGGTGGACGACCAGACCGCGGGAGCCATTACCTGGGAGCCGCAGAGGTAATGAAGCAGTGAAATGTTTACAGTGCGAGCGTGCCGGCCCTTAACTCTCCTGCTGGCTCATTGCTGCCCAGTTATTACCCCTAGTTAGGGCAAGGAGAGAGGGACGAGGGGAGAGGGAGAGAGGGGAGAGGGACGAGGGACGAGGGACGAGGGACGAGGGACGAGGGACGAGGGGTGAGAGACAACGACCGACTAGAGACGAGAAACAGTCAAGAACACAGGAGAAGAAAAGATGTGAGAACATGAAACATAACCTAACCTAACCTCAAGAAAAATTCATCCTGGGTTGTTAAGTACATGGGTTGTTAAAGACCAGGATAGTTAAGTACAAGGGTTGTTAAAGACCAGGATAGTTAAGTACATGGGTTGTTAAAGACCAGGATAGTTAAGTACAAGGGTTGTTAAAGACCAGGATAGTTAAGTACATGGGTTGTTAAAGACCAGGATAGTTAAGTACAAGGGTTGTTAAAGACCAGGATAGTTAAGTACAAGGGTTGTTAAAGACCAGGATAGTTAAGTACAAGGGTTGTTAAAGACCAGGATAGTTAAGTACATGGGTTGTTAAAGACCAGGATAGTTAAGTACATGGGTTGTTAAAGACCAGGATAGTTAAGTACACGGGTTGTTAAAGACCAGGATAGTTAAGTACATGGGTTGTTAAAGACCAGGATAGTTAAGTACATGGGTTGTATAAGACCTGGGTTGTTAAGTACATGGGTTGTTAAAGACGAGGATAGTTAAGTACATGGGTTGTATAAGACCTGGGTTGTTAAGTACATGGGTTGTTAAAGACCAGGATAGTTAAGTACAAGGGTTGTTAAAGACCAGGATAGTTAAGTACATGAGTTGTTAAAGACAAGGATAGTTAAGTACGTGGGTTGTTAACGACCAGGATAGTTAAGTACATGGGTTGTATAAGACCTGGGTTGTAAAGTTCATGGATTGTTAAAGACTTAGGTTGTTAAACACATGAGTTTTTAAAGACCATGGTTGTTAAGGACATGCGTTGTTAAAAGACTTGGGTTGTTAAGCACATGGTAGTTAACGACCTTGGTTGTTAAGCACATGGATAGTAAAAGACTTGGGTTGTTAAGTACATGGGTTGTTAAAGACTTGGGCTGTTAAGCAAATGGGTTGTTAAAGACCTTGATTGTCAAGGACATGGATTGTTAAAGACTTGGGTTGTTTAGCACATGCGTTGTTAAAAGACTTGGGTTGTTAAGCAAATGGGTTGTTAAAGACCTGGGTTGTTAAGCAAATGGGTTGTTAAAGACTTGGGTTGTTAAGCACATGGGTTGTTAAAGACTTGGGTTGTTAAGCACATGGGTTGTTAAAGATCAGGGTTGTTAAATACCTGGGCTGTTAAGCACACGAGTTGTTAAAGATCGTGGTTGTTATAAGCACATGGTTTGTTAAATACTTGGGTTGTTAAGCACATTATTTGTTAAATCCCTGAGTTATTATGCACATAGGGTTGTTAAAGACCTGGGTTGTTGAGTTCATGGGTTGTTAAAGACCTGGGTTGTTTTGTTCATGGGTTGTTAAAGACCTGGATTGTTAAGAACATGGGTTGTTAAAGATCTTATTGTTAAATACATGGGTTGTTAAAGAATTCGGTTGTTAGGCACATGGTTTGTTAAAGATCAGGGTTGTTAAGCACATGGATTGGTAAAGACTTGGGTTGTTAAGCACGTGGGTTGTTGAGTTCATGGATTGTTAAAAACCAGGGTTGTTAAGCACATGGGTTGTTAAAGACCTGGGTTGTTGAGTCCATGTGTTGTTAAATACCTGGGTTGTTGAGTTCATGGGTTGTTAAAGACCTGGGCTGTTAAGTACAAGGGTTGTTAAAGACTTGGGTTGTTCAGCACATGGGTTGGTAAAGACTGTGGTTGTTAAGCACATGGTTTGTTAAAGACTTGGGTTGTTAAGTAAGTGGATTGTTAAATACCTATGTTGTTATGCACATGGGGTTGTTAAGGACCGTGGTTGTTAAGCACATGGGTTGTTAAATAGCAAGGTTGTTATGCACATGGGGTTGTTAAAGACCGTGGTTGTTAAGTACGTGGGTTGCTAAAGACCTAAAGTGTTATGCACATGGGGTTGTTAAAGACTTGGATTGTTAAGCACATGGGTTGTTAAAGACCTGGGTTGTTAAGCACATGAGTTGATAAACACCTGGGTTGTTAAAGATCATAGTTTTTAAACATCAGGGTTGTTATACATCTGGGTTGTTAATTATCAGGGTTGTAAGAAAGATTAGAATGCAGTTACCAACATCCCAAAAAATGTTTAAATATGCTTAGGAAAGGTGAGTGTCGATTTGGATCAATATGTAGGTTTTTCCATCCTGACATGTGCCAAACCTCACTGGAGGACAGAAAATGCTGTGACCTCAGCTGCCCACACTTTCACGTGAAAGGCACGGAACGCTACACAAAGAGTGGCAAGCAGGATAATGAATTTGGAGGAAACTCTATAAATTTTTTATACCAGACCGGCAGAGAATTCAAAAGGAGCAGCATGGAGAGTGTATGGAACTGGATGCCAGATCCACTTACATTCCAGAATTACAGATACAATTACCCACCGAAAGGGAACTACAACTACGACAGACAACTGCCCTACAACAATCAGTACTGGTCAGAACAAACTCATTATGTCCACGAATAATGGGCTTGCCGAAAAGTCTCCCATTCAAACAATCACTAATAGAGTAACCTCATTCATCTTTGCCAACATACAAGGACTGAAAACAAGAACAAACAACAAAGTACAGTTCATAAATGGCCTCCTCACGGAGTCAAATGCAGTATTTGGAGCTTTCACAGAAACCCATGCAGGGGAATTGTTGGACAGTGAGATCTGGATTCCAGGATATAACCTATACAGGTGTGATAGGAAAATTAGGTCACATGGAGGAGTGGGTCTGTATATTAAGGAAGACCTTGTATGCTCGGAGCTCCTAAACGTTACAAATGAGGTGGTAGAGGTACTTGGATTAAAAATAGAGAAAATAAATTTAATGATTATTCTAATATACAAACCGCCAGATGCAACGGCTGAGGAATTCACAGAACAGATAAGCAAAATAGAGAATAGCCTTGATAATTTGGAGAACCCGATACCTGATATTATCTTCCTAGGTGACTTCAACTTGCCTAGTCTCAGGTGGAAAATAGCAAACAATAATATTATACCAGGAAATCTATCAGGACCTAACCAACCACAGATTAGAGAACTACTTAGATTCTGTGACAAATTTTCACTCAATCAGCAGATATCGGAGCCAACGAGAAATGAAAATATTCTAGATCTGGTCTTTACGAACAATGAAGACATTATCAGAGACATTACGATATCAGATACCACATACTCAGATCACAAACTCATTGAAGTGCAAACGACCATCAATACTCAGAATAGACCTAAAACGTTGATAAAGCGAGAGGGGCTATTCAGTAAATTCAATTTTGATAATAAAAGGATAGACTGGGAGATAATAAACAGGGAACTTACAAACATTCCATGGGGAACTGTTCTAAGTAATACAAGTCCTACAGAAGGAATAGAAAAACTGACTTCAGAAGCGTATCAAGTCTGTCTGAAACATGTTCCTTTGAGGAAAGCCAGAAGAGATCTACGTAGAAAGAGAACGCAGACGACACTATAAACGCAGGAAAAAAATAACGGAACTGCTTATGCAGACACGAATTTCCCGTCAAAGAAGGAATAATTTAAATAGGGAGATTGAAGAAATCGAGCGGAAATTGAAACACTCATATGAAACTGAAGAAAGGCAGTTAGAACGGAAAGCAATTCAGGAAATAAAGAAAAATCCAAAATATTTCTTCTCATATGCGAAATCAAAAGCAAAAACCACTGCCAGTATTGGACCTATTCGTACAAGTGAAGGTTCATACACAGAGGATGACAAAGAAATTAGTGAAATCCTAAAAAAGCAGTATGAGGACATGTTTAGCACTCCAATAAACAACATGAAGGTGGAAGATCCAGACAATTTCTTTATGCGGGATATTCAAACCCCTGTAAATATAACTGATATAAACACGAGCGCACTAAATTTTGAAAAAGAAATTGAAAACATGCCCATGCACTGGGCCCCAGGTCCAGACTCATGGAATTCAATATTTATAAAGAAATGCAAAGTGCCGGTAGCAAAGGCACTCAGTATAGTGTGGAGGAAGAGCTTGGACACGGGGGAGATACCAGATGCACTTAAAGTAGCAGACATAGTAGCCCCTCTACACAAGGAAGGGAGCAAAGCATTGGCAAAAATTTATAGACCAGTTGCACTAACATCGCACATCATAAAAGTATTTGAGAGAGTGATTAGGAGTCAGGTTACCAATTTCATGGAGACCAATGACTTCCACAACCCAGGCCAACATGGATTTCGAGCGGGAAGATCGTGCCTCTCACAGCTACTTGAGCACTACGACATAGTCACTGAGGCATTAGAAGAAAAACAGAATGCTGATGTGATATACACGGACTTCGCAAAGGCTTTCGATAAATGTGACCATGGCGTGATAGCACACAAAATGAAGTCAATGGGAATAACCGGTAAAGTAGGACGCTGGATACTCAGTTTTCTGTCAAACAGGACTCAGCGAGTAACGGTCAACCATATAAAATCTAGTCCAAGTGCAGTGAAAAGCTCTGTACCTCAGGGTACAGTCCTTGCACCGCTGCTTTTCCTTATTCTCATATCAGATATAGACAAAAAAACAAGTCACAGCTTCGTATCATCCTTTGCAGATGACACAAAAATCAGTATGAAAATTACCTCGGCTGAGGACATTGAAAAACTTCAAGCTGATATTAATAAAGTTTTCGACTGAGCATCAGAAAATAACATGATGTTTAACAGTGATAAATTCCAGGTACTCAGGTACGGTAAAAATGAGGACCTTAAACATAATACAGAGTACAAAACACAATCAAATGTACCCATAGTAGGAAAACAGCATGTAAAGGATATGGGAATAATAATGTCTGACGACCTAACGTTTAAGGAGCATAACCAAGCAAATATTGCGAGAGCCAGAAAAATGATAGGATGGATTACGAGAACTTTCAAATCCAGGGATCCCATCACAATGGTTGTACTCTTCAAGTCACTTGTGTTCTCCCGTCTTGAGTACTGCTCAGTACTCACTTCCCCCTTCAGAGCAGGAGAGATTGCTGAAATAGAGGGAATACAGAGAACATATACGGCACGCATAGGCGCAATAAAGCACCTAAATTATTGGGATCGTCTCAAAGCCCTCCAAATGTACTCACTAGAAAGAAAACGAGAAAGATATCAAATAATATACACCTGGAAGATACTGGAGGGCCAAGTACCAAATCTACACAGTTAAATAACAACGTACTGGAGTGAACGATATGGAAGAAAATGTAGAATAGAACCAGTGAAGAGCAGAGGTGCCATAGGCACAATCAGAGAACACTGTATAAACATTAGAGGTCCGTGGTTGTTCAACGTCCTCCCAGCAAGCATAAGAAATATTGCCGGAACAACCGTGGACATTTTCAAGAGGAAACTAGATTTATTCCTCCAAGGAGTGCCGGACCAACCGGGCTGTGATGGGTATGTGGGCCTGCGGGCCGCTCCAAGCAACAGCCTGGTGGACCAAACTCTCACAAGTCAAGCCTGGCCTCGGGTCGGGCTTGGGGAGTAGAAGAACTCCCAGAACCCCATCAACCAGGATATTCCTGCGCGGGCCCTAAGCCTTCATGACTGGCCCACTAAGTGTTGCTTGTTTCTGTTTTACTTGGGCGGAGTATGAGTATTTATTACTTGTATGGTCGCTTTAGTAAGATTTTGCCATATGTGTTTAACAACTTCTTCTGCTCTCTTGAATCTAAGTTGAAATCTTAATGGGTTTGTAACTGTGCACTGTGTTAGATAATGTTCCAGTGGTCTGTCGGGCATTTCTCCACAGTGTTGACATTTCCTCTCATCTTCCGGAAGCTGTAAGCCTATTTCCCATGCACATGGGTATCCAAGCCTGATGCGATGTAAGTGCACTTCTGTTGCTCTACTGCTCCCTTTCATCAAACTAAGTGGTTCGTAGTTGGTTGAATTCTTGTACCAACCCGCAGATCCTGATGTTGCAACTGCTGTGTTGTGGTCACTGTACATCACCTGCATTGCTCTGTTTCTAATGATCGATCAAGAACCTCGAGTTATTTTTTGTGGGCCATTGTACATTTATCCCAAACAATAAGTTGACATTTGTGCAATACATTTCCCATGACGGATGCTTTGAATAAGGTTGCACGTCGGAGTTTCATTGAATTGCATGTTCAATGGAAATTTCAAAGCCGAAGTAGCAATTTTTTCCCCTGGTAGCAATGTCGCAGCTATTCCGGACGATGCAAAAGCTAATGATGCCGTCAGCATACCCCACATGCTAATGACATCATTAGGCAATCAGTCAGCAATCACATCTACTGACTCACCACACAGCACAGTACATAAAACATGCAAATGAACACATAGAAATGGCATTCACATAATCAATGAAAATTATATCAGGTAAATGTAACAGGTCGGCCGAGTGGACAGCACGCTGGACTTGTGATCCTGTGGTCCTGGGTTCGATCCCAGGCGCCGGCGAGAAACAATGGGCAGAGTTTCTTTCACCCTATGCCCCTGTTACCTAGCAGTAAAATAGGTACCTGGGTGTTAGTCAGCTGTCACGGGCTGCTTCCTGGGGGTGGAGGCCTGGTCGAGGACCGAGCCGCGGGGACACTAAAGCCCCGAAATCATCTCAAGATAACTACACAGACCTCAGGGCACCCACTGACATCCCTGCAACCTGGCCTGCCTACCTCTAATGATACAATTTATATGCGGTACTCTATGGCATTAAATCAAGTCTGAACGATTATATAGAATCGACAGGCTGGATCACTTATATGGTAAATCTCTACACTGACCGGTACATACTCGAGTCAGTCTACACACTTATATACATCATGATACTACAGTGTGGTCCCGTGTACAACATCTATCTCCAGGTACCAGGTACATCTATCTCCCTACCAGTCACCTGGGCGTGCCACTGACAGCTGTCTCTCAGCTGCTTCCCTAGCCTGGCGGGGCTATGAGACAACTCTTACCGGGAATTTCCACCAGTACTCATCACACTGTACACAATGATAATTTTACTCACGTCTAACCTCCTCCTATCACTCATTTCCCAGGTCACCACCACTCTGGCTGTCGACACTTAGCTTGCTCCTCATGCGTCGAAAAGATGTGGCCCTAGGCTGTCCTGGGAAAGTGGCCAAGTGGCCCAAGGGGGTGGCCAAGGCATGTGGCCACAGCGTGGCCCACAGCGCCCCTCCCGAGCTGAGAGGGGGGGGGTGGTAGCCGGCGCACGGGCTGGCGGGTGGGGTAGCCGGCGCGCGGGCAGGTGGGTTAGCCGAGTGGCCGAACCGAGCGGCCGGGCGGCCTGGGGTGGCCTGGGGGTGGCCCCCGGGCATACACATGTGGACGGGGAATCACCAACCACTCCAGCAAACCAGGGGCCGGATTCAGGAAGGTACTTACGAAGGTTTTTCCTCTTAGCTAAGAACGAATTCCTTCTTAGCGCCTTCGTGGCGGCTACGTCCGTATTCAAAGAGCTACCCTAAGTGGAAAAACCTTCGTAAGTTCATTCCGGGATTTAAGTGTGGTTTCGACCACTCGTAGCTTTACGTAAACTGGATATAAGTCATTTTTTCTCTACTACATAACACTGGGATCGATTTATGATATTGGAACATGACCAAAATATTATAGCTGGTGAATCTAGTGAAGAGGAATCCTTCGTGTTAGTTATATATGCATTCTCTGCTTGAAACTTGAAGTAAATATGTGTTTGATGATAGTAGAATTAGTTTTATAATAGCAAGATATTATACCAGTAGTTATTAAGTAAATAAACACTGGTGAAAATGAAATATGAGAGAAGGTGATGAGCCCTGCCTGATGGGATCATTTACTATCACCAAATGCCCCTGTTCACCTAGTAGTAAGGGTGTACCTTAGCTATACATACCCATTTCTAATTTATTTAATTTGGTTTTATTTTGAAATTAAATCTGGGTGAGACATAAAATAAAAATATGCTGCACAAATGATGTTAGGTAAGGAGAAGGGTAAAAATGTCACAAACTTTATTCATTGAATGCTTAAAGCTATAATTATGACTATATACTGTAGATTATTAAAAAAGAGAGAGGGAAGTAGGGGTCCAAAACCTCTTCCTGTTATACAATTTGGGTGTGGAACAAGTAATTATCAAAAGAAGGCACCATGCCGGGAAGGCTATGTAGCAGTAAGGCAGTGAGGTGAGGCAGCTACTTATTTGAGAAATGCTTATTTTATTTACCTTATAAGCTGAGGCAACTTATTTTATTTGAGGAATACTCAGCTGATTCCTCTACATTTAGCATGGAACAAATTTGTGTCCAAGACCTCTTCCTGTTACTCAATTTGGCTGTGTGTAACCAAACTAGAAGTGCTCTACAAATCAAGGGACCCAGAATGTGGAATGACCTCCCGAATCATGTCAAAGGCTGTACCTCTCTCAACCAGTTTAAGAGTTAAACCAAGTACTGCCTAATTAACTCCATGTAACCTAACTTACCTCCTAAATGTCAACCCATGTCTTGCTATTTTTTAAACAACGCTGTTCACCAACATGTGCAATTGCTGAGTTATGCTATGCTAACCCCCCTCTTTGTATTTTTTATTCCTTCTTTCAACACAATTTATACCTAATCCCGATTACTAAGTTTTAGTCTGTGTTTTTCCCCCACACCTTGCCCGAAATGCTATGAGTATTAGTGGCTTTAGGTATTGTATGTACTAGCTCTGTCTATAAATCAAACATTATGTTTGTAAATCAACTGTATGTACTTTTCCTGAATAAAATGTATTTATTATTTATTTTTTAATCACTAAGTATTAAAAGAAGGCACCAAGCTGGGAAGGCTATGTAGCACCATTGTGTGTAACAATAAACCAAATTTTTTGTAACAAATAATGCACCTGTATGGTAAAACAAATCCTGTCAGCTGTAAAAATATTGATGCAGTTATTTAAATGAAAAATATAATGAAAGAAATATTACTGGTTTATTTTTATCCTATCTTTTTGTACTGTACAGTATATCCAAGGAAGTGAAAAATTGAGACATAATGCACAATTTAATGAATGATTAGCATGGATTAGCAGTTCAAAAGAAATATGACTTGTATTACATATCAACATGAGATCTTAATGATCCATGGTCAACATGATTTAATAAGGATAATACAGTACTGTATTTGTAATAATACAAACTATAATTTAAAATCTTTATTACTGATTTTTTTTATTAAGAAGATTAGGTATACACAGCAATGTGCTGCTACCCTATTCTATTTTTTTTTTTTTTTTTTTTTTTTTTTTTTTTTTTTTTTTTTTTTTTTTTTTTTTTTTTTTTTTTTAGATATATACAAGAGTTGTTACATTCTTGTACAGCCACTAGTACGCGTAGCGTTTCGGGCAGATCCCTGGAATACGATCCCCTGCCGCGAAGAATCGTTTTTTCATCCAAGTACACATTTTACTGTTGCGTTAAACAGAGGCTACAGTTAAGGATTTGCGCCCAGTAAATCCTCCCCGGCCAGGATACGAACCCATGACATAGCGCTCGCGGAACGCCAGGCGAGTGTCTTACCACTACACCACGGAGACTGTAAATATGGAATATTACACAGTGTAGATAAAAAACTCGCTATAAGTTTATCTAATACTCCCATCTCACAGGATGGTTAGACATACTGTACATGGAATCAATTTAGAAAATACCAGCCTCAATACAAAAAACAAATCAACTCTGACTAAACAACTCTAAGCAATTTTCACAAGAGGTAAGCACTGAATCATGGAAACATTATATTATAATTACTCTTACCAGTTTCTACAAAACTCCTCTCAAACAATGTATTTTTAAACATGTTTAGGTATACACAGCAATGTGCTGCTTCCCTATTCTGTATAAAGGACCACACAGTGTAGATCAAAAACCAGCTACCAGCTCACCCAACATCCTCACCTCACAGGATGGCCAGTCATACATGGAATTAGGAGAGAACAAAATACTTAATGCTGATCTATTAGCCTCCACTGGCAAAATCTGGGTGCAGCACAAGAATATCTTCCAATATTCCTGAGTGTATGAAGTAATTACAGAGCTCAAAATACCTCATACCATTTGGTATGAAGTCACTGATAACAGGACAATCACAGATATAGTGTTGGAGAGTATGTTCTCTCAAGTAGGACTGAAAACAGATGTTTTTTTCCACCAAGAGGGCTATAAACCCATGGAACCGCCTACCAGCTGAAGCCGTAAATGCCAAATTCCAGCTAAAAAATATCATTAAGACAATTGGCGGGCCCTTTAACAAGCCGCCGGCTTTCTGTCCTCTTCGAGGCCACTAGATAGTTAGTGGCCCTTGGGTAAATTCAGTAAATATATACAATAATTGTCAGCGCATCTTCCGAGCAACAAGGACAGCTACACAGTATCTCTTAGAATTACGTAGGTAAACAACAAATGTAACATATTTGTTTACTACAATGTCGGTGCTGGCTGTAGAAGTTGAAAAAACATTGTTTTACTTCGAAATATACTAATTTTATAAGAAAATTCGACGTAAATAGGCGGCAGTAGAGCTGCGATAAGCCAGCACTAAATCTTCAATATGAAGTAAGTAAGTAATTATCAAAAGAAGGCACCAAACCGGGAAGGCTATGTAGCACCATCAAATACGCAAAATAATCAGAGGGCGCTAAATATCACCAAGGATGCCAATACGAGAACAAAAACGCATAAGGCGAACGATATCAAAAGTATCCGAGTCACCAAGAATTCTATCGAGGGACAGGTGACCGCGAGGGGCGGTCGGAAAGCAAGACACACGCTCGTCCTGGAAGTCAGGACATTCAAGAAGGACATGCACGACCGTAAGAGGGACAATGCAACTAGGACAATAAGGAGCAGGGCGGCGCTCCATCAAGTGACCATGGGTTAAGCGAGTATGGCCAATACGCAACCTCGCCAGAGCTGTTTCCCACCGCCGGTTACGGTGGAAGGAGGACGGCCACGAGGAAACACAACATTTAAGAGTACGTAGCTTGTTACCAGTAACAGACAACCAAGAAGCCTGCCAACGGGTAAGGACTGAGGAATGGATAACCGGGTAAAAGTCGGAATACGGAATGCCTTTGCGAGAGATGGGACAAGAGCGGACAGCTTCCTTGGCAGCAGCATCCGCACGCTCATTTAAAGACACACCAATATGGCTGGGAACCCAACAAAACTCAACCGACTTAAATTTACTGTGAACGAGAAACAGCCAATGCTGGATCTCGACAACTACTGGATGAACCGGATTAAAGGACCCGAGAGCCATGAGGGCACTACGAGAGTCAACAACAACCACAAAGGAAGACTGACAACGAGAAAGCAGGAGACGAAGAGCATAGAGAATAGCATAAAGTTCCGCTGTAAAGATGCTAGTCTCCGGAGGCAAGCGACACATATAAGTGCGATCAGGAAAAACAACAGAGTAGCCAACACCGTCCGCTGACTTAGACCCATCGGTGAAGACAGAAACGGAGCGGGAGTGAGAAGAAAAGTGCTCAAGGAAAAGGTGTTTTAGAACCGTAGGAGGGGTAAAAGCTTTAGTGATACGGGTCAAGGATGTACAAAACCGCGGAAGAGGGACCCTCCACGGGGGCAAAGAAGGAACAACACGAGGAGAAACATCAGAAATACGAACGGAAAGAGAATCCTGTAGGCGAGATAACCGGACAGAAAGAGGGAGGTGGTGAAGAGGAACAGGAACCGCAGGAGGGGTAAAAGTTAAAGCACGACAGAGGCGAGAGGAAGGATGTTGCAAGGACCGCGCAAGATAGCGAAGACAGTAGCGATCACGGCGGTCCTGGAGAGACAGGAAGCCAGTGTCAACATACAAGCTAAGGACGGGAGTCGAACGAAAGGCACCAGAACTGAGGCGCAACCCAGTATGGTGCAAAGCATCAAGACGGCGAAGAGTAGAAGGAGAAGCAGACGAGTAAGCAGGGCAACCATAATCGAGCTTAGACAGGACGAGAGAGGAATGTAAAGCAAGGAGAGTGCGCCTATCTGCCCCCCAAGAAGTATGGGACAAGACCCGAAGGAGGGTAAGGGCCTTAGAGCACTCAACACGGAGGTAAGAGATATGGGGAGACCAAGACAAACGAGTGTCAAGGAATAACCCCAAAAGCTTCGCGGAATCTTTGTATTCAAGGGGATGACCATAAAGTGACAAAGAGGGACGAAGAACAACCCGTTTCCGCGTAAAAGTCATGGCACAAGTCTTAGAAGTAGAGAACTTGAAGCCATGACCTGTGGCCCAAGACGACACGGCATCAATTGCAAGTTGAAGCCGGCGTTGAAGGAGAGGCGAATCATCACCCTGACAACAAAGGGTAAGATCATCGACATAGAGAGCAGAGAAGACACCAGAAGGAAGAGAGGAAAGAAGACCATTGAGGGCAACCAGAAAAAGAGTAGTGCTCAGAACACTACCCTGGGGCACACCGTTCGTATTGCTGAAAAGAGGGAGAGAGAGCGGTACCAAGGCGCACCCGAAAGGAACGACGAGAGAGGAAGCTGCGGAGAAAGAGAGGGAGATGACCACGAAGGCCAAAAGAATGAAGTTGAGATAGGATATGATAACGCCAAGTGGTGTCGTAAGCCTTTTCTAGGTCAAAAAGGACGGCAACAACGGAGGTCTTCGCAGCAAAAGCAGTACGAATATAGACCTCCAAGTTCACCAGGACATCTGTCGTGCTGCGGCACTTGCGGAAACCAAATTGAGAAGGGGAGAGGAGGTGATGGTGTTCCAGGAACCACATCAGACGAACGTTAACCATACGTTCAAAGAGTTTGCAGACACAACTTGTGAGAGCAATAGGGCGAAAGTCCTTAGGGGAAGTACCCAGAGACCCCGGTTTGCGAACAGGGAGGACAACGGCATCGAGCCAGTCCTCAGGGACTGACGACGACTCCCAGATCCGATTATACAGACTCAGTAAATACTGAGACGCGCTCGGAGGGAGATGGCGAAGCATCTCATAATGAATACCATTGGAGCCCGCCGCCGTAGAACCGCAGAGGGCCAGGGCACAACGAAGTTCAGAGAGAGAGAAGGGATCATTATAGGGAAGCTGAAGATGAGTGCAGAAATCTAAAGGACGAGACTCAAGGACAGGTTTACGAAGAAGGAAAGATTGGGGAAGATGAAGACCAGAGCTAACAGAAGAAAAGTGGGAACCCAGTTCGGAAGCGACCTGCAACGGGTCCGCCACAAGAGTATCATGGAGGTGAAGGACCGGTGAAACATCGGGAACGAACTTACCCGCTATCTTGCGGATACGCTTCCAGATCTGGGCCAGAGGGGTTTCGGACGTAATTGTTGAGACATAAGATGCCCAACATTCACGTTTAGCCGTACAGATAGCCCTACGGGCCACCGCACTCGCTTTCCGAAAGAAAAGAAAAGAATCGGTCGTCTGCCTACGGCGGTGCCTCTTCTAGGCTGCACGCTTACAGCGGACAGCCCGAGCACAGTCCGCATTCCACCAGGGAACGCACTTCCGTGGACCCCGAGAGGAAGAGCGAGGAATAGAGCGGAGGGCAGCGTTGAAGACAGTGTCATGAAAAAGGAGGAGAGCGCGAGAGAGGGGCAGAAGGGAGAGGTCAGAGAGAGTAGCACTGAGGGAAAATAGGGTCCAGTCCGCCTTAGCAAACTGCCACCTAGGGAAAGAGAGAGAAGGGCGAAAAGAGAAAAAGGAAACAAGGATGGGGAAATGATCACTTCCATGGAGGTCATCAAGAACCTGCCACGTGAAATCTAAGTAAAGAGAAGAAGAGCAGAGAGAAAGATCAAGACAAGAAAGGGTGCGAGTCCGAGAGTCCAAATGAGTGGGCTCACCAGAATTCAGAAGAGACAGGGAAGAAGAGAGGAGAAACGGCTCAAGGAGGCGACCCCGGGTATTCGTCAGAACGTCACCCCAAAGAGAATGACGACAATTGAAGTCACCCAGCAGGAGCACAGGCTCCGGCAAGGAGTCTAGGAGGTGTTTCAAATCAGGAAGAGAGAGCGGGACACTCGGGGGGAGATAAATGGAACAAACTGTGTACCATTTCCCCACAAAGATACGAGCAGCAGAACAATGGAGAGGCGAAGGAAAAAGTAAAGGAACAAAGGGAACATCAGCCCGAATCAAGAGAGCAGAAGAATTAGAAGCCCCAGCAATGGCTGGGGGGGGGAGAGAAAGGAATAGCCACGAAAACGACCAGGACGAGCACCAAGCATTGGCTCCTGGAGACAGACACAAAGGGGCGAAAACCGTGAAATCAGAAGTTGGAGTTCGAGGAAATTGGCGTAATAACCTCGAACGTTCCATTGAAGAATGGACAACGACGAGAAGAGAAAGGACAAAAACAGAGAACAAGGAAGAAACAAAGGCGAAAGAGCAACAGAGCACGTTAAAGAATATCAGGGTCGGGATCAGGGTCAGCAAAGTCAGGGTTAGGGGGCATGGGTAAACTGAGCAAAGACGGAGGGAAGGAAACGGGAGAACAGATCAGAGGTGGGCGGGCAGGGTCCGGAGGAGGAGGAGGAGGAGGAGGAAGAGGAGGAGACAACGGAGAGGAGCAGTCAAGGACAGCAGCAGGAAGAGGGGGAGTAGAAAGAGGGGAGCGCACCCCAGCAAGAGCAGCAACCGAAAGGGAAGCAGGGACCAAAGAAACCTCCATAGCAGGAACAGGGGGTGCAAGCACTGAAACGGGAGGGGAAGGAGCAACAGAGCCAGAAGGAGGAGCTGAGGAAGAAAGCGAAGCCTTCTTACCCGCCGGGGAAGAGGAAGGAGAGGAGCCAGGCTTACGCTTCTGACTTAAAGAGACCGGTGTCCCAGCAACTACGTACCGGGCAACGGATTCCAGTGTCTCAACAGGAGAAGCCGAACGAGAGCACACACGACGGCCGTTAGGAGAGCGATGGACATCCGCCCGCACCGACAGGCGGTGGGGAGAGCCGATAGATGGAGGAAGAGGATGGGAAGGAGGATCGGAGGGGGACGAGGAAGAAGACACAGAAGACACGACAGACCGGGTAGAAGGAAGGGGAACCCCAGACAGAGGACCAGGAGGAGGATCCTTCGGGAGAGAACCCAAAGGGACAGAGGAGGGGGCAGTGGGCGCATCAGGGTCCAAGGCCCGGAAACGGTTGTGAGTCTGAGGAAGGCGGGAAGGACGAGGAGAGGAAGAGCGCAACACGCGAGCATAAGAGATATTAGCATAAGGCGGGAGCCGGCGAACCTGGCGCCTCGCCTCAGGAAAAGATAAACGCTCCCGGTGCTTCAAGTTGAGGACGGCTGCCTCAAGCTTGTAATGGACACACGCACGGGAGAAGGTAGGATGGGCCTCACGCAGTTGAGGCAACGAGCCTGGGGAGAAGCGCACTCCGACTTAGAGTGACCTTCGCCACCACACAAAGGACAGAGAGAGACAGTCCCGGAGCAGCGGAGGGCACCATGCCCAAACCTCCAGCACTTGTTGCAGAGCCGAGGAGAAGGAATGTACTCCTGGACAGAGCACCTGGCACCAGCAAGAATGACAGAGGGTGGAAGGGTCCTACCATCAAAGGTAATCTTCACAACCCGGAGGGGTTGACGGCGACTACCACGAGGGGGACGAGTAAACGTGTCCACCTGGAGAATAGAATGGCCCTGGGCAGCGAGGATATGTCGAATATCGTCGTGGCAGTCGCGCAGGTCCCGAACACCGGTCGCAACATGGGGCGGGAGCAAAATAGTGCCAACACTGGCATTCAACTGAGCGTTCTTCGAGACCCGAACGGGGGTCTCGCCAAGGCAGGATAAGGCAGCCAAGCGGGAAGCAGCATCCTGAGAAGGAGCAGCAACGACACGTGTACCGAGACGAGTGGGGTTGAAAGTAATGGAGGCATCCACGGAATCAATGAGATGTCGATGGAGGGAGAAATCGTCAGGAGGCGCAGAATCAAGAGGGAGGAGATCAAAATATTTGGCCCACGAAGCGGGACCAAACAAGGCTTGATAGGTAGCAGAACTGGAAGGAATCGAGCGAGGGCGGCCGTGACGAGGACGGCGGTGAGAACCCCCAGAGAGAGAGGGGTTAAAAGGCGCAGTAGTTACAACTAGAGAAGGAGCCGCGCCAGGGGACGAGGTAGTCACCACTGGGGGCTTGGGGCTCGACCCAACCACAGAGGAGGGAGGGGAGCCAGAGGAAGGAGTCAGAGAGGCCAAAGGAGGAGCAAGGTCGGGGCCCAATGCAGCAGAGGCTACAGAGCCCGGTCTTCCAATACGGACCGACTCGGGGGCTTGGTCGCCCACCCCACGAGCCTGAGAAGGTAAACCAGAAGAAGCCGAAACAGGGGTTATCATCTTGATGAAAAGAAGAATTCACTAACGAATGTGCCCCCACACCCACCACGGAGCCACAATTAGAGGCAGGACACCCAACAAGAAGCTATCGCCGATCTCGTCGGGGCCTCCTAGGGGTGCGTCGTGAGTATACGCCCCACAAACGCCACCTTAAGAAACCGCCCCACAAACGCCACCTTAAGAAACCGACAGTCCGTCGAGATCGGGTTCAGTGACGAAGTGGGGATTGACAATAAAAGGTTCCCCTCGCTCTCGACGTCGGGTACTGCAGTTCTACGGGTGCAAGAGTATGCCTCCTCAAGCACCCGGGCGTCAAAATAGAAGAAGTCCAAGGGAAGAACCAGAACGAGCAAAAGGTCGGCAGGAAACGGCAAGCAGATAGGAGAAGAGGGGGGAGAAAAACGAAACAGAAGGAAAAGGAAAAGATGCCCAGCAGAACTGGAGAGGACGGCAGCAGGAGCACAAGGCTAGAAAAGGACAGAGGACTGTCCCAAGGAGCATCACACTCCGGCAGCCGCCCACTAAGCCCCCACACGCCGACAACGAGCTGAGCGGGGAGGGGGCTTCAATATGAAGAATGTTGCTGCTCTCTGATTGGCCAAACGAAACACAGTAGTGACCTCTATCGGCACGCAGGTGAACCAACAATTTTCTTCCTAAGTATACCTTATTGAATCGCACCTAAGCATCTTCTTAGGGCGCACTTAGGAACCTTCGTAGCAAACCCACTTACGAAGAAATACACAGAGCTTCCTGAATCTAGGTCCAGGACCCAGGACCTAGATTCAGGAAGCTCTGTGTATTTCTTCGTAAGTGGGTTTGCTACGAAGGTTCCTAAGTGCGCCCTAAGAAGATGCTTAGGTGCGATTCAATAAGGTATACTTAGGAAGAAAATTGTTGGTTCACCTGCGTGCCGATAGAGGTCACTACTGTGTTTCGTTTGGCCAATCAGAGAGCAGCAACATTCTTCATATTGAAGATTTAGCGCTGGCTTATAGGAGCTCTACTGCCTCCTATTTACGTCGAATTTTCTTATAAAATTAGTATATTTCGAAGTAAAACAATGTTTTTTCAACTTCTACAGCCAGCACCGACATTGTAGTAAACAAATATGTTACATTTGTTGTTTACCTACGTAATTCTAAGAGATACTGTGTAGCTGTCCTTGTTGCTCGGAAGATGCGCTGACAATTATTGTATATATTTACTGAATTTACCCAATGGCCACTAACTATCTAGTGACCTCGAAGAGGACAGAAAGCCGGCGGCTTGTTAAAGGGCCCGCCAATTGAATTAATGTTATTTTTTAGCTGGAATTTGGCATTTACGGCTTCAGCGGGTAGGCCGTTCCATGGGTTTATAGCCCTTTTGGTGGAAAAAAACATCTGTTTTCAGTCCTACTTGAGAGAACATACTCTCCAACACTATATCTGTGATTGTCCTGTTATCAGTGACTTCATACCAAATGGTATGAGGTACTTTGAGCTCTGTAATTACTTCATACACTCAGGAATATTGGAAGATATTCTTGTGCTGCACCCAGATTTTGCCAGTGGAGGCTAATAGATCAGCATTAAGTATTTTGTTCTCTCCTAATTCCATGTATGACTGGCCATCCTGTGAGGTGAGGATGTTGGGTGAGCTTGTAGCTGGTTTTTGATCTACACTGTGTGGTCCTTTATACAGAATAGGGAAGCAGCACATTGCTGTGTATACCTAAACATGTTTAAAAATACATTGTTTGAGAGGAGTTTTGTAGAAACTGGTAAGAGTAATTATAATATAATGTTTCCATGATTCAGTGCTTACCTCTTGTGAAAATTGCTTAGAGTTGTTTAGTCAGAGTTGATTTGTTTTTTGTATTGAGGCTGGTATTTTCTAAATTGATTCCATGTACAGTATGTCTAACCATCCTGTGAGATGGGAGTATTAGATAAACTTATAGCTAGTTTTTTATCTACACTGTGTAATATTCCATATAGAATAGGGTAGCAGCACATTGCTGTGTATACCTAATCTTCTTAATAAAAAAATCAGTAATAAAGATTTTAAATTATAGTTTGTATTATTACAAATACAGTACTGTATTATCCTTATTAAATCATGTTGACCATGGATCATTAAGATCTCATGTTGATATGTAATACAAGTCATATTTCTTTTGAACTGCTAATCCATGCTAATCATTCATTAAATTGTGCATTATGTCTCAATTTTTCACTTCCTTGGATATACTGTACAGTACAAAAAGATAGGATAAAAATAAACCAGTAATATTTCTTTCATTATATTTTTCATTTAAATAACTGCATCAATATTTTTACAGCTGACAGGATTTGTTTTACCATACAGGTGCATTATTTGTTAAAAAAAATTTGGTTTATTGTTACACACAATGGTGCTACATAGCCTTCCCAGCTTGGTGCCTTCTTTTAATACTTACTGATTAAAAAATAAATAATAAATACATTTTATTCAGGAAAAGTACATACAGTTGATTTACAAACATAATGTTTGATTTATAGACAGAGCTAGTACATACAATACCTAAAGCCACTAATACTCATAGCATTTCGGGCAAGGTGTGGGGGGAAAAAAACACAGACTAAAACTTAATAGCAATCGAGATTAGGTATAAATTGTGTTGAAAGAAGGAATAAAAAATACAAAAAGGGGGTTAACATAGCATAAATCAGCAATTGCACATGTTGGTGAACAGCGTTGTTTAAAAAATAGCAAGACATGGGTTGACATTTAGGAGGTAAGTTAGGTTACATGGAGTTAATTAGGCAGTACTTGGTTTAACTCTTAAACTGGTTGAGAGAGGTACAGCCTTTGACATGATTCGGGAGGTCATTCCACATTCTGGGTCCCTTGATTTGTAGAGCACTTCTAGTATGATTACACACAGCCAAATTGAGTAACAGGAAGAGGTCTTGGACACAAATTTGTTCCATGCTAAATGTAGAGGAATCAGCTGAGTATTCCTCAAATAAAATAAGTTGCCTCAGCTTATAAGGTAAATAAAATAAACATTTCTCAAATAAGTAGCTGCCTCACCTCACTGCCTTACTGCTACATAGCCTTCCCGGCATGGTGCCTTCTTTTGATAATTACTTGTTCCACACCCAAATTGTATAACAGGAAGAGGTCTTGGACCCCTACTTCCCTCTCTCTTTTTTAGTAGTCTATATAGTCATAATTATAGCTTTAAGTATTCAATGAATAAAGTTTTTGACATTTTTACCCTTTTCCTTACCTAACATCATTTGTGCAGCATATTTTTATTTTATGTCTCACCCAGATTTAATTTCAAAATAAAACCAAACTAAATAAATTAGAAATGGGTATGTATAGCTAAGGTACACCCTTACTACTAGGTGAACAGGGGCATTTGGTGATAGTAAATGATCCCATCAGGCAGGGCTCATCACCTTCTCTCATATTTCATTTTCACCAGTGTTTATTTACTTAATAACTACTGGTATAATATCTTGCTATTATAAAACTAATTCTACTATCATCAAACACATATTTACTTCAAGTTTCAAGCAGAGAATGCATATATAACTAACACGAAGGATTCCTCTTCACTAGATTCACCAGCTATAATATTTTGGTCATGTTCCAATATCATAAATCGATCCCAGTGTTATGTAGTAGAGAAAAAATGACTTTATCCAGTTTACGTAAAGCTACGAGTGGTCGAAACCACACTTAAATCCCGGAATGAACTTACGAAGATTTTTCCACTTAGGGTAGTTAATTGAATACGGACGTAGCCGCCACGAAGGCGCTAAGACGGAAAACGCTCTTAGCTAAGAGGAAAAACCTTCGTAAGTACCTTCCTGAATCCGGCCCCAGAGCCTGCTTTGCTTTACACTGGGGTGACAAGGGCCGGCGGCGTCACCACCGGGCGGACCAACAGGCTGGAATTCAAAGTCCCACAGGGGCCTGTAATCTCACCACAATTCTACACTAGACAGGATATCAAACCATCTGTTACACCATGAGGCTCTGCCAGCTGCCTCATGGGTGCCCACTGTCTCTGAGGCTATTTTACTGGTCCTTCCGTACCTCGTCGGCCCTCAAATTTCACGAAAATTGGGCCTAGACACAACCCGGGATGGCAGGAGTGCCACCCCTGCTAGACAACACGGTAACGTCCGCGATTAACGGGGGTGGAGGGGGAAAACTCCCCCCTCCACCCAGCCACGTCCTCGTCCACCTGCTACCCTGCTCAGACTGACGATTTCCCGGGCTAAGGAAACTCAAAATGCCCATACCTCCTCCCTACTTTGTCTTGACCAATCAGCACGAAGCCGGCACTGTTCCCTCGTGCCGCTACCAATCACAGCCTTTCGCGCCAAAACACAGCTCGGAGCATACATGCCTACCCCAATCACAGCCTCACTCACCCTCAAGTGTCCTGTGACGTCACAAGGAGGGGGGGAGGCCTAAAGACAATGGCGCAATGTTTCACATGGTGGGGGGGGGGGCAACGTTCACCCCACTCTCCCCCCACCTAACGGTTTTAGTCAAGTATCCTCTCATACCACTTCACTCTCACCTCCTCATCCTATTTCACAGAAACAGGAAAATCTCTGTAATTCTCTCTACAGAGCAATCACAGACTTCTACCCAGTCCCAAACAACAGTCCTTAACATAAGCTTTCATTCAACACCCCACAAATATATGTTAGTTTGAAAGCTTCAGTTTCTAGAATCCCTAGAGCGACTAGCCTAATCTAGAAACTAGGAAAACTAGCTGAGGGAATCTAGATTCCCTCACACCAGTCTTAAGTGATTTATTGCATAACATTGGTCGAAACAAATCATTTTCAACATTAGATTTGTTGCAGGGATTCTGGCAAATCCCATTTAATGAGGAAAGTAAGCAGTTGACAGCCTTTAGTACCCCTAATGGTCATTTTCATTTCAAATGAATGCGATTTGGTTTGAGAAGCAGCCCCAATAACCTTTTCAAGGCTCATGACAAACCTATTTTGCAGATTAATAGGTAGTACTGTTTTGGTGTATCTTGATGATCTCATAATCATATCGCAATATGTTCAGACTCACTTTCAGAACCTTGAGAAAGTACTTGCAAAGCTTTCAGAAGCCAACTTGAAAGTAAATTATCAAAGTGCCTATTTTTAAAAGAGATGATTAATTTCTTAGGTCATACAATCACTACTTCAGGTATTACCTTGGATGAAAAATATTATTGCTGCCTGTGATTTTCCAACGCCTCATACTGCAGAAGCCTTGAGAGAGTTCAGAGGTCTTGTAGAATTTTATCACTCATTTATTGCTGTAATCTCTACTGTACCCGCTCCACTTTATAAATTGCAAGGAAAAGATGATCCCTTTGTTTGGGAAGAAGCCCAAGAACAATCTTTCAGAAAGCTCAAAGAAGCATTAATCTCGTCACCTGTTCAAAGGTATCCAGATTTTTCTAAGCCTTTTACGTTGGTCACAGATGCCAGGGACATAGGCTTAGGTACTGCATTACTTCAAACTGAAAGTCATAGAGATCACGCAATGGCTTATGCCAGCCGTACATTGTTTAAGGAAGAAAAAAATTATAGTGCAACAGAACGTAAAGCTCTAGCAGTTGTATGGGCTCTTAAACATTTCAGAGATACAATTTACAATTATCCAGTGCATGTTCTTACTAATCATCAACCATTAATTTCTTTGTTCAAAAATCCTATTGGAAAATTTGCCAAATATTTACTTACAATTCAAGAATTCAATCCTAAATTTGAGTATATTCCAGGAAAACAAAATGTTGTAGTGGATGCATTTTCTAGACAAGTAGCTGCATCTAGTTAAATTACCCAGCATTAGATGCTACAGTAGTAGACTGAACAAAGACAAGATCCCATATCCTGTCATTAAGTTTTTGACTAAGCAAGATACTCGTCGGATTCATAAACCCCCAGCACCATTGAAGGAACTGGTGATGTTAGACAATTTACTGTGTAGAGTAGTAAAGCTAGGAACACTTCCGAGGAAATGTTTCAGTTAGTCGTTCCAGCTGACTTAGTTCCAACTGTATTAAAGATTATACATGATGCTCCTGCAAGTGCACATCCAGGAAAAGATCATACACTCCCACAAGGTCACCTTGAGGTTACCTTGAGGTGCTTCCGGGGCTTAGAGTCCCCGCGGCCCGGTCGCCGACCAGGCCTCTAGGTCGATTGAAATATTTTTGGCCTAAAATGGCTAAAGTGATTGCTCATTATGTTGATAGATGTTTAACATGCTTACAGCACAAAGAACACGTTGTAGGTGTCCTTGCTTATAATGGTTGACAATTTTTCAAGGTATTGTGAACTAGTTCCAATTCCAAACAAAACAGCAGAAACTATAGCCAGTGCATTCCATGACCTAATAATTTGTAGATATAGTATGCAAAAAGTTATTCTTTCAGATAATGGTCCTGAGTTCAGTAATAGTGTCTTAACTAGTTTATGTGAATTATATAACATTAAAAATATAATTTATGCCATATCACCTAGCAAGTAATGGATTAGCAGAGTGTACTAACAGAAAAGTGTTAGATGCCTTGAGAGTCACTTTGAATTTTGATAACAGTAATTGGGATGAGTTCATACCCTTAACTCAGTGTGCCATAAATTCTTCCATTAATGCTTCTGCAGGAAACAGTCCTCATGCTATTCTTTATGGTACAGATAAGATCCTTCCTAATGAATTGATTAATGTAATCCCTGATCCTGTATAAAACATAGATGATTTTGTTCAAGTAAATCATAGACTGTTGGATCTGTAGTAATAGTACTCACCCAGTACAGGTCTGGTCCTATGTACAAGTTACCTAAGAAATTTTTAGGTCCTTATTAGATAATAGAGCTTATCAAGGTAACAAGTACAAACTTAAGACTTTGTTAACAGGAGAGTATATAAACGTAACAGGAGAGTATATAAACGAACATTTAGATCACATGAAGTTAGCTAAAATTACTGCTGATGAGAATGATGTACAAGATGTCAATGACCTTACCCAGACAGATTCTTCTAGTGGAACACAAACTATTATGGTTGACAGACGACTTGATGTTGAGTTACCCCATGCCAGTATATATAATCTTAGATCTAGACCTTTAGTTTCAACTGTACACTCACCACATGTCCATTGGCTAGATGCTAACGAGATTGATAATTCAGATGACACCTGGTCACATGCAGTTTTACCTGTTCCTGATCTCTAGTCAAAGTCAGAGTTGTATAGTGCTTTGCAGGAATTACAGGTTGACATTTGCAAAATTTATAATTAAGTGCATCCTGCAGTTATTCTGGTAACTCTACCCCGTGTATCTCATTATCACTGAATAATGTATATACTGTATACTTCTTTCAACTAAGTTTTGTGTTCTAATTCAGATGCATTGAGAAGCTTACTGTGCTATTTGCATTTTTACAGTGTATGTCTTCAAGAGTTTCATTATTGTTCTAGCAACCACATTGAGGCCAGTGATTCTGGATTGCTATCACTAAGATGTTAGCCTTCTCGGTCCAGTTTTTGTATATACCTTGTAAATATTGTACATAATTCGTTTTATCTTGTTATCTAATCATAAGATTCACTGTGGTTGTTAAGTCATAACTCTTGTTCCAGTTATGCAGATAATTGTAATTTATTATTTTCCAAGCATATGCCATTGATACAAGATGTTGATTATTTTGTCTAGACAATACTTGAGTTGTATTGTTCATACCTAATGCTTAAGACATGCTCATGTCCATGCTCTTGCTCTAGTTGATGCATTGTTACCATAATATTTCACTGAGTCAATTATGATCTAATTTTTGTGCATATGCCAAGTGGTATTAGTATTATACACACTTAATCAAATCTTTAATATTTATTCTGAAACTATGTATGTAAGCAATTATTTTTGCCACCAAGGGTCCTTCATTATCATTGTAACTAGCTAGCCAGAGATTGTCGTCAAAGGATGTTGATTTGGGAGAGTGTACGAGCAGTGTTGGCCTTTAAATTCTAAGTCGGTTGGTGAGTAGTTAATCCGGAAGCCAGTAAGTCTCATGACGTCATTCCTCAGAGCAGGCAGTCGCCGCCTTCCTAGTAAGCGGGCCAGTACCTCACAGACTCAGCTAGAGGCAGGACTGGACCCTAGTGTGCTGGATATTTATTCTACCACAACTAATAAAGCCAAGAAATCCAGTCTGTGTATTTTCTACAGCGCCAGCAACATTCAATAGACGGTGTACTACAAGAAGTACACTACACAAAAGGATGCAATGCAAGAGAGGGTCGCAATACTTTCGTATTTAATAATACATCAGAAGAGTGAGTTATAAATACATAGATCTGGGCATATATATAGGCAGCAGAGAGGTGAAGTGAAGTGAAGTACAATGATAAACATATGAATGGGATTGGGTGGGTAAAAATAAGAGCTGCAGCCTATGAGCCAATAGGTCCATAGGTTGATATTAATAAGATAGTGGATATTATCACAGTATCCCGGGTTCAGTTCCCGGGTGGAAAATAAATGGTTGGGCAAGTATCATTTCACTATATGTCTCTGATCACTTGGCAGTAAATAAGTTCCTGGCAGTTAGTGACCAGTTGTGGTAAAGGCCTCCTGGGGAGGGTCAATAGTTCCACCTCGATGATGACCTCGCTGTAAGCCTAGATTGTATATACACACAGGCTTCCTGTCCCCAGTGGAATGAACAATGTTCTGCTCGAAAGTATTTTTGGTTGTTGGACAGTAATCAATAATCTATAACTCACCAGCACATGATAGGGCTTAAGCCTAACAAAAAATACACGTGTGTTCTATGACTTAATTTACTTTTAGCTACATGAATATATAGGAATTTATAAACAAACACGAAGCATTTTTATACATATATTTAATATATAAAAATATAAACAATTTATTACAAAAATTACCAAGTGCTATATTTCGTAAATAATCAAATGCATCTTAAGATATTCATCAATTACTAAGTAAAATACTCTAAGTCCATTACCTAAGAATATAAAAATTCCCTCTATTATAACAGTGTCACGTTTCTTTGATCTCGATATTTTGTGTTGTCTCCAGGTACAGCAGACACTAGGTACAGCAGACTCCAGGTACAGCAGACTCCAGGTACAGCAGACTCCAGGTACTGCAGACTCTAGGTACAGCAGACACTAGGTACAGCAGACTCCAGGTACTGCAGACTCCAGGTACAGCAGACACTAGGTACAGCAGACTCAAGGTACAGCAGACTCCAGGTACTGCAGACTCCAGGTACAGCAGACTCCAGGTACTGCAGACTCTAGGTATAGCAGACACTAGGTACAGCAGACTCAAGGTACAGCAGACTCCAGGTACAGCAGACTCCAGGTACAGCAGACTCCAGGTACAGCAGACTCTAGGTACAGCAGACACTAGGTACAGCAGACTCCAGGTACTGCAGACTCCAGGTACTGCAGACTCCAGGTACTGCAGACACTAGGTACAGCAGACTCCAGGTACTGCAGACACTAGGTACAGCAGACTCCAGGTACTGCAGACTCTAGGTACAGCAGACTCCAGGTACTGCAGACTCCAGGTACTGCAGACACTAGGTACAGCAGACTCCAGATACTGCAGACACTAGGTACAGCAGACTCCAGGTACTGCAGACTCTAGGTACAGCAGACACTAGGTACAGCAGACTCCAGGTACTGCAGACTCTAGGTACAGCAGACACTAGGTACAGCAGACTCCAGGTACTGCAGACTCCAAGTACTGCAGACTCCAGATACAGCAGACTCCAGGTACTGCAGACTCCAGGTACTGTAGACTCCAGATACAGCAGACTCCAGGTACTGCAGACTCCAAGGACTGCAGACTCCAGGTACTGCAGACACCAGGTACAGCAGATTCCAGGTACTGCAGACTCCAGGTACAACAGACTCCAGGTACAGCAGACTCCAGGTACAGCAGACTCCAGGTACTGCAGACTCCAGGTACAGCAGACTCCAGGTACAGCAGACTCCAGGTACTGCAGACTCCAGGTACTGCAGACTCCAGGTACAGCAGACTCCAGGTACTGCAGACTCCAGGTACAGCAGACTCCAGGTACTGCAGACTTATGGTACTGCAGACTCCTGGTACTGCAGACTCCTGACACTGCAGACTCCTGGTACAGCAGACTCCAAGTACTGCAGACTCCTGGTACAGCAGACTCCAAGTACTGCAGACTCCTGGTACAGCAGATTCCAGGTACAGCAGACTCCTGGTACAGCAGACTCCAAGTACTGCAGACTCCTGGTACAGTAGATTCCAGGTACTGCAGACTCCTGGTACAGCAGACTCCAAGTACTGCAGACTCCTGGTACAGCAGATTTCAGGTACAGCAGACTCCAGGTACTGCAGACTCCTGGTACTGCAGACTCCAAGTACTGCAGACTCCAGGTACAGCAGACTCCAGGTACTGCAGACTCCAAGTACTGCAGACTCCAGGTACTGCAGACTCCAGGTACTGCAGACTCCAGGTACAGCAGACTCCAGGTACAGCAGACTCCAGGTACAGCAGACTCCAGGTACAGCAGACTCCAGGTACAGCAGACTCCAGGCACTGCAGACTCCAAGTACTGCAGACTCCAGGTACAGCAGACTCCAGGTACTGCAGACTCCAGGTACAGCAGACTCCAGGTACTGCAGACTCCAGGTACTGCAGACTCCAGGTACAGCAGACTCCAGGCACTGCAGACTCCAAGTACTGCAGACTCCAGGTACTGCAGACTCCAAGTACTGCAGACTCCAGGTACTGCAGACTCCAGGTACAGCAGACTCCAGGTACTGCAGACTCCAGGTACTGCAGAGCTCCAGGTACAGCAGACTCCAGGTACAGCAGACTCCAGGTACTGCAGACTCCAGGTACTGCAGACTCCAGGTATTGCAGACTCCAGGTATTGCAGACTCCAGGTACTGCAGACTCCAGGTATTGCAGACTCCAGGTACTACAGATTCCAAGTACTGCAGACTCCAGGTACTGCAGACTCCAGGTACTGCAGACTCCAGGTACAGCAGACTCCAGGTACAGCGGACTCCAGGTACTGCAGACTCCAGGTACTGCATACTCCAGGTACTGCAGACTCCAGGTACAGCAGACTCCAGGTACTGCAGACTCCAGGTACTGCAGACTCCAGGTACTGCAGACTCCAGGTACTGCAGACTCCAGGTACTACAGATTCCAGGTACTGCAGACTCCAGGTATTGCAGACTCCAGGTACTACAGACTCCAGGTACAGCAGACTCCAGGTACTGCAGACTCCAGGTACTGCAGACTCCAGGTACAGCAGACTCCAGGTACAGCGGACTCCAGGTACTGCAGACTCCAGGTACTGCAGACTCCAGGTACAGCAGACTCCAGGTACTGCAGACACCAGGTACAGCAGACTCCAGGTACTGCAGACTCCAGGTACTGCAGACTCCAGGTACTGCAGACACCAGGTACAGCAGACTCCAGGTACTGCAGACTCCAGGTATTGCAGACTCCAGGTACAGCAGACTCCAGGTACAGCAGACTCCAGGTACAGCAGACTCCAGGTACTGCAGACACCAGGTACAGCAGACTCCAGGTACTGCAGACACCAGGTACAGCAGACTCCAGGTACTGCAGACACCAGGTACAGCAGACTCCAGGTACAGCAGACTCCAGGTACTGCAGACACCAGGTACTGCAGACTCCAGGTACTGCAGACTCCAGGTACTGCAGACTCCAGGTACAGCAGACTCCAGGTACTGCAGACTCCAGGCACTGCAGACTCCAGGTACTGCAGACTCCAGGCACTGCAGACTCCAGGCACTGCAGACTCCAGGTACAGCAGACTCCAGGCACTGCAGACTCCAGGCACTGCAGACTCCAGGTACAGCAGACTCCAGGTACTGCAGACTCCAAGCACTGCAGACTCCAGGTACTGCAGACTCCAGGCACTGCAGACTCCAGCCACTGCAGACTCCAGGTACAGCAGACTCCAGGTACAGCAGACTCCAGGTACTGCAGACACCAGGTACTGCAGACTCCAGGTACTGCAGACTCCAGGTACTGCAGACTTATGGTACTGCAGACTCCAGGTACTGCAGACTTATGGTACTGCAGACTCCAGGCACTGCAGACTCCAGGCACTGCAGACTCCAGGCACTGCAGACTCCAGGTACAGCAGACTCCAGGCACTGCAGACTCCAGGTACTGCAGACTCCAGGTACAGCAGACTCCAGGTACTGCAGACTCCAGGTATTGCAGACTCCAGGTACAGCAGACTCCAGGTACTGCAGACTCCAGGTATTGCAGACTCCAGGTACTGCAGACACCAGGTACTGCAGACTCCAGGCACTACAGACTCCAGGTACAGCAGACTCCAGGTACTGCAGACCCCAGGTACTGCAGACTCCAGGTATTGCAGACTCCAGGCACTGCAGACTCCAGGTACTGCAGACCCCAGGTACTGCAGACTCCAGGTACTGCAGACTCCAGGCACCGCAGACTCCAGGTACTGCAGACTCCAGGCACTGCAGACTCCAGGCACTGCAGACTCCAGGTACAGCAGACTCCAGGCACTGCAGACTCCAGGTACTGCAGACTCCAGGTACAGCAGACTCCAGGTACTGCAGACTCCAGGTACTGCAGACTCCAGGTACTGCAGACCCCAGGTACAGCAGACTCCAGGTACTGCAGACACCAGGTACTGCAGACTCCAGGTACTGCAGACTCCAGGTACTGCAGACACCAGGTACTGCAGACTCCAGGCACTGCAGACTCCAGGCACTGCAGACTCCAGGTACAGCAGACTCCAGGTACTGCAGACTCCAGGTACTGCAGACTCCAGGTACTGCAGACCCCAGGTACAGCAGACTCCAGGTACTGCAGACTCCAGGTACTGCAGACCCCAGGTACAGCAGACTCCAGGTACAGCAGACTCCAGGTACTGCAGACTTATGGTACTGCAGACTTATGGTACTGCAGACTCCAGGTACTGCAGACTTATGGTACTGCAGACTCCAGGTACTGCAGACTCCAGGTACTGCAGACTCCAGGTACTGCAGACTCCAGGTACAGCAGACTCCAGGTACTGCAGACTCGAGGTACTGCAGACTCCAGGCACTGCAGACTCCAGGTACTGCAGACTCCAGGTACAGCAGACTCCAGGTACAGCAGACTCCAGGCACTGCAGACTCCAGGCACTGCAGACTCCAGGTACTGCAGACTCCAGGTACAGCAGACTCCAGGTACAGCAGACTCCAGGCACTGCAGACTCCAGGTACAGCAGACTCCAGGTACTGCAGACTTATGGTACTGCAGACTCGAGGTACAGCAGACTCGAGGTACAGCAGACTCCAGGCACTGCAGACTTCAGGCACTGCAGACTCCAGGCACTGCAGACTCCAGGTACAGCAGACTCCAGGTACTGCAGACTTATGGTACTGCAGACTCCAGGTACAGCAGACTCCAGGTACTGCAGACTTATGGTACTGCAGACTCCAGGTACAGCAGACTCCAGGTACAGCAGACTCCAGGCACTGCAGACTCCTTTACAGCAGACTCCAGGTACTGCAGACTTATGGTACTGCAGACTCCAGGTACAGCAGACTCCAGGTACAGCAGACTCCAGGCACTGCAGACTTCAGGCACTGCAGACTCCAGGCACTGTAGACTCCAGGGACTGCAGACTCCAGGTACTGCAGACTCCAGGTACTGCAGACTTATGGTACTGCAGACTCCAGGTACAGCAGACTCGAGGTACAGCAGACTCCAGGTACTGCAGACTTCAGGTACTGCAGACTCCAGGTACTGCAGACTCCAGGTACTGCAGACTCCAGGTACTGTAGACTCCAGGCACTGTAGACTCCAGGCACTGCAGACTCCAGGCACTGCAGACTCCAGGTAGTGCAGACTTCAGGCACTGCAGACTCCTGGTACAGCAGACTCCAGGTACTGCAGACTCCAGGTACTGCAGACTCCAGGCACTGCAGACTCCAGGTACTGCAGACTCCAGGTACAGCAGACTCCAGGCACTGCAGACTCCAGGTACTGCAGACTCCAGGTACAGCAGACTCCAGGTACAGTAGACTCCAGGTACTGCAGACTCCAGGTACAGCAGACTCCAGGTACAGCAGACTCCCAGCTATCCTTGTGTCTCACTTGATTGAAACTGTTTCTTGTACCTACTGCCCAAGTTGCCTAACAGACCAAATTTTCATGAAATACTATATTAAAAAAAAATAGCATGGAATGATAAACCTTTCCATTGTATTATATATAATGTTTTTTTACTTGAGTTAAAACTAACAGAAAAATTATCAAGACTAACTTACCTAACCTAACCTAACCTAATCTAGCTTAATATAACTAAGTCCCGGTCTGGTCTTGCACACCGTGTACACCACTGGTCTGGTCTTGTACACCGTGTACACCACTGGTCTGGTCTTGTACACCGTGTACACCACTGGTCTGGTCTTGTACACCGTGTACACCACTGGTCTGGTCTTGTACACCGTGTACACCACTGGTCTGGTCTTGTACACCGTGTACACCACTGGTCTGGTCTTGTACACCGTGTGCACCACTGGTCTGGTCTTGTACACCGTGTACACCACTGGTCTGGTCTTGTACACCGTGTGCACCACTGGTCTGGTCTTGTACACCGTGTACACCACTGGTCTGGTCTTGCACACCGTGTACACCACTGGTCTGGTCTTGTACACCGTGTACACCACTGGTCTAGTCTTGTACACCGTGTACACCACTGGTCTGGTCTTGTACACCGTGTACACCACTGGTCTGGTCTTGTACACCGTGTACACCACTGGTCTGGTCTTGTACACCGTGTACAGCACTGGTCTGGTCTTGCACACTGTGTACACCACTGGTCTGGTCTTGTACACCGTGTACACCACTGGTCTGGTCTTGTACACCGTGTACAGCACTGGTCTAGTCTTGCACACCGTGTACACCACTGGTCTGGTCTTGCACACCGTGTACACCACTGGTCTGGTCTTGCACACCGTGTACACCACTGGTCTAGTCTTGCACACCGTGTACACCACTGGTCTGGTCTTGTACACCGTGTACACCACTGGTCTGGTCTTGTACACCGTGTACACCACTGGTCTGGTCTTGTACACCGTGTACACCACTGGTCTGGTCTTGTACACCGTGTACACCACTGGTCTAGTCTTGCACACCGTGTACACCACTGGTCTGGTCTTGCACACCGTGTACACCACTGGTCTGGTCTTGTACACCGTGTACACCACTGGTCTGGTCTTGCACACCGTGTACACCACTGGTCTGGTCTTGTACACCGTGTACACCACTGGTCTGGTCTTGCACACCGTGTACACCACTGGTCTAGTCTTGCACACCGTGTACACCACTGGTCTGGTCTTGTACACCGTGTACACCACTGGTCTGGTCTTGTACACCGTGTACACCACTGGTCTGGTCTTGTACACCGTGTACACCACTGGTCTGGTCTTGCACACCGTGTACACCACTGGTCTGGTCTTGCACACCGTGTACACCACTGGTCTAGTCTTGCACACCGTGTACACCACTGGTCTGGTCTTGTACACCGTGTACACCACTGGTCTGGTCTTGTACACCGTGTACACCACTGGTCTGGTCTTGTACACCGTGTACACCACTGGTCTGGTCTTGCACACCGTGTACACCACTGGTCTGGTCTTGCACACCGTGTACACCACTGGTCTAGTCTTGCACACCGTGTACACCACTGGTCTGGTCTTGTACACCGTGTACACCACTGGTCTGGTCTTGTACACCGTGTACACCACTGGTCTGGTCTTGTACACCGTGTACACCACTGGTCTGGTCTTGTACACCGTGTACACCACTGGTCTAGTCTTGCACACCGTGTACACCACTGGTCTGGTCTTGCACACCGTGTACACCACTGGTCTGGTCTTGCACACCGTGTACACCACTGGTCTGGTCTTGCACACCGTGTACACCACTGGTCTGGTCTTGTACACCGTGTACACCACTGGTCTGGTCTTGCACACCGTGTACACCACTGGTCTGGTCTTGCACACCGTGTACACCACTGGTCTGGTCTTGCACACCGTGTACACCACTGGTCTAGTCTTGCACACCGTGTACACCACTGGTCTAGTCTTGCACACCGTGTACACCACTGGTCTGGTCTTGCACACCGTGTACACCACTGGTCTGGTCTTGCACACCGTGTACACCACTGGTCTGGTCTTGCACACCGTGTACACCACTGGTCTAGTCTTGCACACCGTGTACACCACTGGTCTGGTCTTGCACACCGTGTACACCACTGGTCTAGTCTTGCACACCGTGTACACCACTGGTCTGGTCTTGCACACCGTGTACACCACTGGTCTAGTCTTGCACACCGTGTACACCACTGGTCTGGTCTTGTACACCGTGTACACCACTGGTCTGGTCTTGCACACCGTGTACACCACTGGTCTGGTCTTGCACACCGTGTACACCACTGGTCTGGTCTTGCACACCGTGTACACCACTGGTCTGGTCTTGCACACCGTGTACACCACTGGTCTGGTCTTGCACACCGTGTACACCACTGGTCTAGTCTTGCACACCGTGTACACCACTGGTCTGGTCTTGCACACCGTGTACACCACTGGTCTGGTCTTGTACACCGTGTACACCACTGGTCTGGTCTTGCACACCGTGTACACCACTGGTCTGGTCTTGTACACCGTGTACACCACTGGTCTAGTCTTGCACACCGTGTACACCACTGGTCTGGTCTTGCACACCGTGTACACCACTGGTCTGGTCTTGCACACCGTGTACACCACTGGTCTAGTCTTGCACACCGTGTGCACCACTGGTCTGGTCTTGCACACCGTGTACACCACTGGTCTGGTCTCCTCGCTCGGTCATCACTTCTGCAGACGGACGCCAAATATGTCTTCGTGATAACGATTTTCTTCCTGTAATAAACATCGAGATACGATCTTAAAAAATTAGGAACAATATTAGAACAAGTAATAATAACAACATTGAGAGAAAGAGAACCTTAAGATGGTTCTTTCTTGGGCACGACTGTGGCAAGATATCTTGGGTACGACTGTGGCAAGATATCTTGGGTACGACTGTGGCAAGATATCTTGGGCACGACTGTGGCAAGATATCTTGTGTACGACTGTGGCAAGATATCTTGTGTACGACTGTGGCAAGATATCTTGGGGACGACTGTGGCAAGATATCTTGGGTACGACTGTGGCAAGATATCTTGGGCACGACTGTGGCAAGATATCTTGGGTACGACTGTGGCAAGATATCTAGGGTACGACTGTGGCAAGATATCTTGGGTACGACTGTGGCAAGATATCTTGGGTACGACTGTGGCAAGATATCTTGGGTACGACTGTGGCAAGATATCTTGGGTACGACTGTGGCAAGATATCTTGGGTACGACTGTGGCAAGATATCTTGGGTACGACTGTGGCAAGATATCTTGGGTACGACTGTGGCAAGATATCTTGGGTACGACTGTGGCAAGATATCTTGTGTACGACTGTGGCAAGATATCTTGTGTACGACTGTGGCAAGATATCTTGGGCACGACTGTGGCAAGATATCTTGGGTACGACTGTGGCAAGATATCTTGGGTACGACTGTGGCAAGATATCTTGGGTACGACTGTGGCAAGATATCTTGGGTACGACTGTGGCAAGATATCTTGTGTACGACTGTGGCAAGATATCTTGGGTACGACTGTGGCAAGATATCTTGGGTACGACTGTGGCAAGATATCTTGGGGACGACTGTGGCAAGATATCTTGGGGACGACTGTTGTGGGGAAAATATCCTGTGAGATTTACACGTAGTTTATATTAATTTATATATTAATTTGTATTTTACGTTAATTTATAATTTTCGATAGCAAATTGTTTGATGTTTAAAGTGGGTTGTATAATTTAGAATCCCACAAATCGTTTTCCTACACACATTCTGGGGGGATTATGGTGTATTTATGTAGTTATCAATATAATTTTTGGGTTAGTAGACATTTACTACAATATTAGATTACATATATTATTAACTAAAGTAGGAAGGCCTTATCTGTATCGTTGTTATATCCTAGACAACCAGATATGGATATGGAACACGTGAGTCGATACACTTTGTGGGTGAGGCTGTCCTCAACTCCTGTACTGACGTACTTAGTAACTGGTTTTAATTTTCTTCCTCTTCAATTACACCTGTCAAAGGACACTCGCAAATACTAGCAGTAATCCTAAGATTTCAGCTATATCAGGGGAATATTGTAATTATTTAAATAAAGTGATGAGAATATTGCTCACTCTGGTTTGGTCGCTGTCTCGTGTTCTATCTGGTTTAGCCTAACATAACTGGCCAGGAATATAAAGATAATAAATGGGTTTCGGTAAGGACACACCTCCCTTATTGTAGACGAAGTTGGTGTTGATAATGGGAGCACTTTACAACCCATAACACTTTTGTCCAAGGGAAAATTATTGGAACTCAATTTTCCTCAGCAACTGTTGTTAAAATTAAATGGCGACTCCCTGTAATCCTCTCCCCACTGACTCATCCAGCATCTTGTCCAAATGCATCAAGAAGTGGTTATAAGGCCTACATTTACTCTATTTTGGTACTAATAATTAAGTTATTCAAGCAAAATGTTTCTATGATGTTTAGAGTCAAAAGATTGCTGTATTAAGAATAAGTCTCATTATTTGGTTGGTGAATTTAATAACGACATGTGGCAATGATTTCCCCTGTTTTCTACTGGAGGAAATTTCCACTGTGCCACTTCTTCTATGAGTTAATTTGTTTATATTATCTGCATATTGTAATGAATATTAATAAATGGTGACAGTTTTTTCTGACATAATTTCATAATTTAATGACATAATTCATGACATAATTTTTTCGTTTTTTCTGACATAATTCCTAGGGGGCCGACCATGGGTCAAAAGTCCAGTATTTATAACAGACAAACACAGATCCTCCTTCAATGATTAATTTGATGTTGGTAGTTAGTAATCACACATTTGTGCGTCAGTTCGTACAGGTCGGATGTCCCATACTAGAGTTGCAGGAGTTTGAATTTTTAGGCGATTTCATTTCCCTGCTAACACTTGGGAGGCTAAAATTCTAGCCTATTTACATTTTATTGGGCCCAGTAGATTGACTGTGATCAATTACTACAGTCAAGTATGATTCTGGGACTGCAGTGGGAACAGTGACATTACTTGTATTGACTTGAAGCTTGTTCAGGTAACTGGTCAATGATATAAAAACACTGAGGCCCATGGAATACATTTTGATTAAATAGTAAATGTATCAAAATCAGTCGTCGGATTTATATAGTCAGTCATGCTCCCTTGTGCTTACTTGCTGGAATTTATTTAGCTGACAAATTGGGTTTTAATTTGGTTAGTTGATTCAGAGGATTGGATAGTTAATCATTAAACTCAAGTATAGTTATGAGACTGCAGTGGGTTCAGTGACATTGGTCACAGTGACTTGTAGCTGCTTAGGCTACTGTTCACTGATTTGCCACTCAGGCCTCATGAACACATCTTCAGCTTTAAATAATGATATCAAGATCAACCTCTATTGTTGTAGTCAGCTGTAATTTCCTTAGTATAATGTTACTAGAGTTGTATAATCAGCTGACAAATTTTGATTTTTATTGGTATTGTTTGTCTACAGGCATAGGTCTCCTCAGGCTTAATACTGGGCCCGTGAAGAATTTGCCTCCTGAAGAATTTACCAGGTTTACACCATGATATTTATTTGGGCTAGTGATGAATTGGTGGTAGTAGTGTGCACCTACAAGGATTCTTATGTTGGTGAGGTGATCAGACTGAATTTTATCTGCCAATTTTATTCCTCTATTTCTTAGGAATTTGGCAGTAGCTCTCAGACCTTCCAAGGTTTATTGGAATTGTGTCCACCACAATGACTGGTACTTGATACACGTAGCTGCCTAATCGTACTGATGGCTGTACCACCTGGTAAACTTGAGGACCTGTATCAGGTAGGAACCTCGAAATATTCAATTTCACCTGGGTTACATGCTTTAATTGTAGATCATCTTATTTTGCGACTTTGCCGATAGGACACTAACTTTCTGTCGCACCGAGCAGTACTGTACTGTGGTGGGAATGTCATTTTCCACCTTGGGGTCTGGAGACTTTATTTTTGTGTCTCCGCACAATGCTGCATGATGCAGACCCTTGTTACACCTATTACAGGTGTGTAATTGGGTCTCACAGGTGTTGATGTTGTGTTTCCTGAGGCACCTCGTGCAATGTTGCAAATCTTTGAGTCGGTCACACGGGCGTCTTCATCAGGAAAATTGGTGCAGTGGTACAATGAATGTTTCTCTTGGCAAAACAAACATGTTCCATAGCTTGCTGTATCCTTTGGTGTCTTCGTCTTGGTTGACACCATAACTATTGGCTTGGAGGGACCCACTGCATATATGCCCACACTGCCACTCTTCCACTTTGGTGTGGAAATAGATTGATTAAATTTGTTTGGTGTACTTTTGGTACTCTGTGGTTGACTATTGTTGGTTCCTAAATGTTTACTTGATGGTTTTAATTTGTCATGTGTATGTAGTTGATGAATTACTGAACGTAAACCCTCAGATATTTCATTTAAGGATAAAATACTTATATTCTAGTAAACACTCATTTGTCTCAACATGTCCCTAGGTATTTTCTACTAGACAATTATTTTCAAGACCCACTCAGCTTCGGTTGTATTGGCTGTTAGGCTGAGGACCTTGATCATGGACTCTACCTCCAGCTTAAATACTTGCTGAGAATCAACTGAAGCTTCCGGTGAGGGTAAATGCAACAGCTCATGAACTAGGTGTGAAGTTCTTACTTCTGGATCAGCATAATTACCCTTGAGGAGTTATACTGCGAGGTCATAGCCCTCGTTAGGTAACCTCAGATGGGATACTACTGATTTAGCTTCACCTGATAATTGACCTTGTAGATAAGAGAATTTACTACTCTTGCGTAAAGATGGTTTTGAGTCCACAAGGTCTACCAATTTGTTCTAAAATTCATCCAAATCTTCCTCGTCTTTTCTTGAGAAAGTGTGTAAATTAATTGGAGAGAGTTGAGCTTCAGCTTGATTCAGATTAGATGAAACTGTTGACGTTGCCTTGTTCTGGACAATTATTTTGACGAAGGCTTTAACATGGCCTGAGTTTGATCTTCATAAATCGCCAGATCAACCATAACATCGTCTATTTCTGTTTCTGATAAACTGGTGTTGGCACATTCAGCCATAAATATCGCTTTTTGGCTTTTGACTTGCTCAAATTTACTTAACAGCTGCTTGATAATTGCTTTCTAAGTTGGCATAATCAACTGGAGATTGTTGTGACAAATCCTCACATTTCTTGATCTGTTGTGTTAAGTGACCCTTATGTCCTAGAAGGTTCCTTTCCATTCTTCCTGCAGTATCCATATTGACTGCCTGGTTAAGCCTTGTCGGGCTTCTACTTGGGTTCCTCATAATGTTGAACAAGAACTGATGGTGGTAGCCTAGGATAAAATTTGCAGTCCTAGACTAAAATCCTACCTCTTAAAGAGATTAGCACTTAAAATTAATACACATTATATATAATCATACACACAAATGATTTGAGTAATGATCCAGTGTCCCTGGTAACACCATCAGGTTAGCTCAACAAAATTACCCAAGGATGGTGAAGACATTAATTAACTCTCAAAGGTGCAATGATTATAGGTAAACAATTATAAAAATAGGTAAGTTATAGGTACACAACTCAACTCGAGCTGGTATAATTCACACCCAAAATAGGATCTGCACCATTAATTAATGGTGCTAGGTTGTTCAGTGTCGTACAACTAGACCATGGTAATAAATGGGACTAGGATGAACAAAAATTAGTTCAACTAGTCATGGTAATATGGGACTGGTGCAATATATATTTAATTAGGATTATTTCTATGCTAAATAATTCTCTATTCAAGAGAAATTATATACACAATTGGTGTTGTTACCCTCTCAATAGCCTCTAGTATTATTTAGTCTGTTATTAGTGACCTCGGAAAAATTAAACACGACAGATTTAGTGTATATAAACTGGCCAAGTCGTAGCCGTAATTTGGCTTGTTTTTAATTTAAGCGCTGTTACTCCACGGATTTAAAATGTCACGAATTTGGTGGGTGATACTTCAGTGAAACTGCTGAGGCTCGTGTGGTCTGGCGGGTCGCACGCCGCCGGTCTTGTGACTGGCAATAATTATAATTTTGTTATTTTATTATCATTCTGTTTCTTCTGCTAATTATTTGTTAAATTATTTATGGCACTAGTTCTTGTTATTGATCATAAATATGATCTAGGTACCAAGGACCACAAATGTGGGGAAAATGATCTGTGAGATTTATATTTATTTAGTTTATATTAATTGAAATAGTAATTTATATTTTACATTAATTTATATTTTTGAATAGCAAACTGTTTGATGTTTAAAATGGATTGTATCGTTACACACACATTCTGCACACACACATTCTGAGGGGATTATGGTTTATTTATGTAGTCATCAATATAAATTATTGGATAGTAAACATTCACTTCAATATATTAGACTACACATATTATTAACTAAAATGGGAGGTTGACCTCAATTCATGTACTGGAGTACTAGGTAACTAGCTATAATTCTTCTTCCTCTACAATTACACCTGTCAATGACACTCGCAAATACTAGCAGTAATCCTAAGATTACAGCTATATCAGGGGAATATTGTAATTATTTAAATAAAGTAATGAGAATATTGCTCACCCTGGTTTGGTCGCTGTCTCGTGTTCTAACCGGTTTAGCCTAACAAGCATAACTGGCCAGGAATGTAAAGATAATAAATGGATTTCTGTAAGAACACCTCCCTTATTGTAGAAAAAGTTGGTGTTGATAATGGGAGCACTCTACAACCCATATCACTTTTGTCCAAGGGAAAATTATTGGAACTCAATTTTCCTCAGCAACTGTTGTTAAAATTAAATGGTGACTCCCTGTAACCCTCTCCCCACTGACTCATCCAGCATCTTGTCCAAATGCATCAAAAAGTGGTTATAAGGCCAACATTAACTCTTTTTTGGTACTGATAATTAAGTTGGTTTAAGTGAAATGATTTTATGATGTTTAGAGTCCAAAGACTGCTGTATTAAGAATAATTCTCATTATTTGGTTGGTGAATTTAATAACGACATGTGGCAATGATTTCCCCTGTTTTCTACTGGAGCAAATTTATAGTGTGCCACTTCTTCTGTGAGTTAATTTCTTTATTACAAAACAGCAGCAATGTTATCTGCATATTGTATTGAATAATAGTAAATGGTGTCGGTTTTTCCGACAACTGTGGCAAGATATCTTGGGGGACGACTGTGGCAAGATATCTTGTGGATGACTCTGGCAATATATCTTAGGGACGATTCTGGCACGATATCTTAGGGACGACTCTGCCAAGATATCGTGTGGACGACTCTGACAAGATATCTTGGGAACGACTCTGGCAGGGGACGATTCTGGCAAGATATCTTGGGGGACGACTCTGGCAGGAGACGATTCTGGCAAGATATCTTGGGGGACGACTCTGGCAAGATATCTTGGGGATGACTCTGGCAAGATATCTTGGGGACGACAGAATCAAGATATCTTAGGGACGACTCTGGCAAGATATCTTGGGGATGACTGTGGTAAGATATCTTGGGGACGACAGAATCAAGATATCTTAGGGACGACTGTATCAAGATATCTTGGGGGAGACTGTGGCAACATATCTTGGGGGCGACTATGGCAAGATATTTTTGGGACGACTATGGCAAGATATCATGTAGACGACTGTATATCTTGGGGACGACTGTGGCAAGATATCTTGGGGACGACTATGGCAAGATATCTTGGGAACGACTGTGGCAAAATGTCTTGCGGGGACGACTCCGGCAAGATATATTGGAGACGACTGTGGCCAGATATCTTGGGGATGACTATGACAAGATATCTTGAGGCTACTGTAGCAAGATATCTTGGGGACGACTCTGGCAAGATGGTGCTATCGCGGGTAAGGGGAAGGGAGGGAACTATCAGGAGAAAGCGCCACGCCATCAAGGCTGTATTGCAGCGGAAAAGGATGAGGATAAGAATTTGGGAAGGGGTAGTAACGGTGCCCAGTCACTTCGACGATCAGGGATTGAACGCCGGCCTGCACGACGCGAGGCTGTCGCGGGGAAAACCTAGGTGATTGCAGTTTCAAAACCAGGCACCAAATATATCGACCTGGCTTAGGTTTAAACAAGAAAGCACTGATATACATCCTAATTATTACCGTGATTGGCGAGTAAATATATAACAATTCAGCCCATTCTCCTGTTTTGGTAGTACTTATAGGAAGGGTGAGGACCATAGTACATATACTGACGTACAACACAATTAGAAAGTAGAAATCGGTACTATTGAATTTGGAGAAACCTTTAAACTATTTTCTACTTATGTTGCAGAGACAAACTACACTAACCAAACCTTCCTAGGTCTAATACACGCTATCTGAGGCCTAATATTGTACATGTGTGTGCTATAATAGGCCTAGGAATATTTTGGTCAGTTTTTAAACTTAAATTTTTTTCATTTTCGGACTCTGTAAAGTGAATAGTACAAAATTCTAATATGTAATTGCTTACTACGTCAATGTTTGTACTATGGTTATCTTGAGGTTATCTTGAGATGATTTCGGGGCTTTAGTGTTCCTCGACCAGGCCTCCACCCCCAGGAAGCAGCCCGTGACAGCTGACTAACACCCAGGTACCTATTTTACTGCTAGGTAACAGGGGCATAGGGTGAAAGAAACTTTTGCCCATTGTTTCTCGCCGGCGCCTGGGATCGAACCCAGGACCACAGGATCACAAGTCCAGCGTGCTGTCCGCTCGGCCGACCGGCTCCCACATAGTTACCAAAAATATTATCTAAACAGGAGGATGGGATGAACAATTTGCTATTTAAAAGACATAAGGAAAATATTGAAGCCAAATGCGATAGGAACCTAAATGCTAAGAGCTTCATAAAAATCTGTAACTCCCAAATTAGATCTGTGATGGAGTATTCACCACAAAGTTGGGATTCCTGTCTATAGTCTTATCGTAAGTAAGACAGAATTCAAGAGAGAGCCGCACATCTGTTGAGAACCAAAAGTAATGTTCTTGACTCGATACCCTACACGCACACTCTCCAACTCAGAAGAAATGGTCTCTGTGCAACCATTAAAAATCTCTTAAAAATAACGGTCTCTTAAAAATAACGTCACTTTTCGCTCGTATGTGCGCTATGGCAAAATTTGGACGTAATTTGAAATGAAATCGACTCACAAAGTGATGTACTGTCCCGTTTTCTGTTTGAGTCGTCCGGCCTACTCGGTAAGGTTAGAAGAGGACACTTTCAATTAACGTTTTCATAACGTTTTGAAACTTTATGAGAATTTACTGCACATCTAACCTATCAGAGGTCCTTTAACTTACTGTCGCAAAAAAAAAAAAAATCCCAAATTTATTTTCATTTTTCTTTCATTTTCAAATTACGTCCACTTTCGGCCATACAGGTAAACGGCCAAAAGCGACGTTATTTTTAAGAGGACAGGTTGCTGTGTACTCCACAGAGCAAAAAAATTGCATACTCTCCAATTTGGGTATTTACATGTTTCTTCCTTAAGATACAACCTACCAAACAAGAGGTTCGATACGTGATTACTGGTTAGATGTTAGATGTTAGAACAGAGTAATTTCGAACCTCATACCACATGATACACGCCATAATCAAAATGTTACTCGAAATGAGTGCCCCAAATTAGTCAGAAACCAGCCTCAGATATAAGCCGGCCAAAATGGTGTTGACGAGTGAATCTATGGTTTTCAAGATGTAGACGAGTAGCTTTTGAGTTTATCGATTCTTGCAATTTTACCACAATAGACGTTCGGCAAATTGGCCGATAGTTCGATGTAAATGATTTATTTGTTAGTTAACATGTGCAAGTCTCCACGATTCTGGTACTTTGTTTTGACTGTAATGATATATTAAAGTCAAAGACTCACTTAGTTTTTCTTTAAGTTTGTTAAGGACCATGGCAAAGACTTCGTCTAATCCTGGAGGGTTGTTGGACTCTATTTTGAATGTTTAACAACTTTCTCCCTGATGACTACATCACACACCAGTAGATGAGACGACGAAAGGGAGCCGGTCGGCCGAGCGGACAGCACGCAGGACTTGCGATCCTGTGGTCCTGGGTTCGATCCCAGGCGCCGGCGAGAAACAATGGGCAGTTTCTTTCACCCTATGCCCCTGTTACCTAGCAGTAAAATAAGTACCTGGGTGTTAGTCAGCTCTCACGGGCTGCTTCCTGGGGGTGGAGGCCTGGTCGAGGACCGGGCCGCGGGGACACTGAAAGCCCCGAAATCACCTCAAGATAACCTCAAGATAACGACGTCTTGGTCCATCCTGGATATTTATCAGATCGATTGTCGACCTGATGATGGTCCAGGAGGGACCGAAACGTCGACGTTTCTCCATCTTTTGATGTATTGATTGATTGATAAAGATTAAGCCACCCAAAAGGTGGCACGGGCATGAATAGCCCGTAAGTGGTGACCCTTTTGAGCCATTACCAGTATCAAGAGCTGATACTGGAGATCTGTGGAGGTGCGACTGCACCCTGCGTGACGGGGGATGTCTCCCGTTTTTGATGTATGATTTGGTCATCATATCTTCAGCCACGTTATTAATTGTGACTCATCGTCTGCAACTCTTCCCCCCCCCCTGGTAACGATTAAACAATCCATATTACCTTCTTCACCAGGTACAAAGATTTCTTGAAGTGTAGATAAAAGATAAAGTTATCATCTAGTAAATACAAAGACGATTCTCGTATTCCATCTGTAGGAGACTTGAACCGCGGACCCCAAGCGTGTGAGGACGAAGCTCACATATGACGCTGGCGTGGATCAGTAATTCCTCTGAGCTTCAGTAGTTGTCCAGGAAAGTTGGAAATTCCAGTTTGGCAGCAGGAAACTTCTTCTGGCAGTAGGAAACTTCTTCTGGCAGCAGGAAACTTCTTCTGGCAGCAGGAAACTTCTTCTGGCAGCAGGAAACTTCTTCTGGCAGCAGGAAACTTCTTCTGGCAGCAGGAAACTTCTTCTGGCAGCAGGAAACTTCTTCTGGCAGCAGGAAACTTCTTCTGGCAGCAGGAAACTTCTTCTGGCAGCAGGAAACTTCTTCTGGCAGCAGGAAACTTCTTCTGGCAGCAGGAAACTTCTTCTGGCAGCAGGAAACTTCTTCTGGCAGCAGGAAACTTCTTCTGGCAGCAGGAAACTTCTTCTGGAAATTTTCCTTATTAAGGTCGATAGGGCTTCGGCCTCACACGCGTGGGGTCCTCGGTTCGAGTCTCCGAGAGCCCAGGTGTATGGAATGTTTATTTCCACGGAAGTGTGCATGAAAATTTATACGAATTTCTCATTTAGAATGAGACTCATTTCTTGGTCACACTCAGTTAGGACCTAACTCATTGTCCAAGTAAGCAGTCTTCTCCCTGGCATCTGTTTGGTGGGTCTGGGCAACACTTTGGGGCTTGTTATCTTATCTTGAGGTTATCTTGAGATGATTTTGGGGCTTTAGTGTCCCCGCGGCCCGGTCCTCGACCAGGCCTCCACCCCCAGGAAGCAGCCCGTGACAGCTGACTAACACTCAGATACCTATTTTACTGCTAGGTAACAGGGGCATAGGGTGAAAGAAACTCTGCCCATTGTTTCTCGCCGGTGCCTGGGATCGAACCCAGGACCACAGGATCACAAGTCCAGCGTGCTGTCCGCTCGGCCGACCGGCTCCGTGTTATGACATGTTTGTCACAACCCGGATCTACCTACTTAATAATTGTTTATTTTTTGTTTGTTTTTTATTTTAATCAGTTTTTTTTTAGCTGTTCTTGATTGTATGATAAATTATTGGCATGTTTCCCCATTCTAAATACATTTATTATAGATGCTTTCTGGATTCTGATAACATGCTAGGTCCATGGCCGTCCATCCTGGGTCAATATGATTCGATCTAACCATTCGTTACGGTATACTATACACGTGTGTTCTACTTACAATTTGTTTAAAGGAGATATGATTTGAATCAGCATCGAAATCTACATCGACATGTCACCTACTTTCGGAGTGACGTCGGATCCCAAGGCCAGTACCACTATCTATGTCCAGGTCTGCCCTCTCTGCATGTCAGGGTCTGCCCTCTCTGCATGTCCAGGTCTGCCCTCTCTGCAAGTCCAGGTCTGCCCTCTCTGCAAGTCCAGGTCTGCCCTCTCTGCAAGTCCGGGTCTGCCCTCTCTGCATATCCGGGTCTGCCCTCTCTGCAAGTCCAGGTCTGCCCTCTCTGCAAGTCCAGGTCATTCCTCTCTGCATGTCCAGGTCTGCTCTCTCTGCAAGTCCAGGTCATTCCTCTCTGCATATCCGGGTCTGCCCTCTCTGCAAGTCCAGGTCTGCCCTCTCTGCAAGTCCAGGTCATTCCTCTCTGCATGTCCAGGTCTGCCCTCTCTGCATGTCCAGGTCTGCCCTCTCTGCATGTCCAGGTCTGCCCTCTCTGCATGTCCGGGTCTGCCCTCTCTGCATATCCGGGTCTGCCCTCTCTGCAAGTCCAGGTCTGCCCTCTCTGCAAGTCCAGGTCTGCCCTCTCTGCAAGTCCAGGTCATTCCTCTCTGCATGTCCAGGTCTGCTCTCTCTGCAAGTCCAGGTCTGCCCTCTCTGCAAGTCCAGGTCTGCCCTCTCTGCAAGTCCAGGTCTGCCCTCTCTGCAAGTCCAGGTCTGCCCTCTCTGCAAGTCCAGGTCTGCCCTCTCTGCAAGTCCAGGTCTGCCCTCTCTGCAAGTTCAGGTCTGCCCTCTCTGCAAGTCCAGGTCTGCCCTCTCTGCAAATCCAGGTCATTCCTCTCTGCATGTCCAGGTCTGCTCTCTCTGCAAGTCCAGGTCTGCCCTCTCTGCAAGTCCAGGTCTGCCCTCTCTGCCCTTTCATAGGAACTTCTCAGTCCCCCCTTGATGCTTTGGGATTATTTGGTATGCTTACTGAGTATGCTGAGTTACATCTTATTGTCTTGTGGTCAATGTTGCCTAATACCTTGCCCATTTCTGTGTTTGTCTATTAGCCAGAACCAAGTCTAATATATTTTCATGTTGGTTTATTCACTAGATGAGTGATACTCACCAATTGCGTTAGTATGGTAGAATGTTCACTCATATGCCATTATCATCGTGTCCCTATGTCGGTATGTTCATTGAAAAGATGAAAGACTCTGCCGAATACTGCCTGTCACTGAATGTTCACTCACAGAATGAGTGACACTGCCTACTACTGTCTCCATGGCATAACGCTCACTCATTGTATGAGTGACACTGCCCAATACTGTGTCTGTGGCAGGATGTTCACTCACAGTATGAGTGACACTGCTCAATACTATGTCTGTGGCAGGATGTTCACTCACAGTATGAGTGACACTGCCCAATACTATGTCTGTGGCAGGATGTTCACTCACAGTATGAGTGACACTGCTCAATACTGTTCATGTGGGAGAATGTTCACTCACAGTATGAGTGACGCTGCCCAATAAGCTATCCCATTGAGACCAAAATTGAGTTAATTACATTCTATCATTGACTTCCTGCTACCGTTGTCTCACTCCTACACCGCCTACATTAACCAAGTAGCGTGTTCCGCATCATGTGTAACATTGAGAATAAAATGTTGACCAGACCACACACTAGAAATTGAAGGGACGACGACGTTTCGGTCCGTCCTGGACCATTCTCAAGTCGATTGTGAGAATCGACTTGACTTGAGAATGGTCCAGGACGGACCGAAACGTCGTCGTCCCTTCAATTTCTAGTGTGTGGTCTGGTCAACATACTTCAGCCACGTTATTGTGACTCATCGCCTGCATTGAGGATAAAATAGTTTCCATCCACTGATCCGGGAGGCCGAGGAAACCTACTTATACTGTTTGTTGCAGAGTCTAACTCTTTATGGAGTAGCTACGCCCCTTCTCATCTCTTCGGCAGAGTGTGTACATCACGGTGACCAGGCAGCGACCTAGCACTCAACGCCAGACTCAACGCCAGACTCAACGCCAGACTCAACGCCAGACTCAACGCCAGTCTCAGTCTGTGTTTACATATAAACATTCAACATATTGTACTATTACAATTACTGCATATTACCATTATTTACAGGTAACTCCTATACAAGGATAGGACATTATTAGACTGGTGTTGTACAGCCACCTAGTCTAACTTTATTAATTGTGCTAACCTGGTGTACGGGTAGACAACTCACTTGTCTAGAGTTGAACCAATTGTACAGCCTAGCAAGAATATATATTTTATTGTGCAGTTTCTTATGACAAAACAAGTTGTGTTGTACATTTACCATAACCATAGTAATAATTTAACTACAATCATTTCACCTTTGAGTGTTAATCTGTGTCCCTGTACCAACTAAGAGTGATAAAGATGAGCTAACTTGAGGTGAATCCAACATAGATACAAGGTTACCACTCAAATCGTAGTGTGTTTGATGATATAATGTTTATTAATTAAATATTAAATGGCTCTAGTTCAAGCCCTAGAAACAGCCCAAATCCAAGCCCATCAAGGCTTGGCCCTAGTACAACTGCAGCACGGCTAGCCCAAACAGCCATCATGTCTACTGCAAGAAAAGTGAAACTGACCCTTGCAGGTATGAAAGGCCATTTAACCAGACAGATCAATAAATGCGAGGATTTATGTAAACAAACTTCAGTTAATCATGTTGAACTGGAAGACTACCATAAGGTTGCCGAGAGAAAATTTGAACAAGAAGCCAAATATAGAAATATCAGGATGTTCTTACCGATACTGTAATAGATGAAGCAACGATAGAAGCTGTCGTACAAGAACAGGCAGATTATGAAGATGCCATTCAGATCAAGTTACAACACTTTGTCAATGAAATAATGCATTGCAAGACAACAACAAAGATTACAACCACAGCTTCCCATAGGCCAACACAGTCAGAAGTCAAAGATTACAACCACAGCTTCCCATAGGCCAACACAGTCAGAAGTCAAAGATTACAACCACAGCTTCCCATAGGCCAACACAGTCAGAAGTCAAAGATTACAACCACAGCTTCCCATAGGCCAACACAGTCAGAAGTCAAAGATTACAACCACAGCTTCCCATAGGCCAACACAGTCAGAAGTCAAAGATTACAACCACAGCTTCCCATAGGCCAACACAGTCAGAAGTCAAAGATTACAACCACAGCTTCCCATAGGCCAACACAGTCAGAAGTCAAACTACCATCAATTAATTTACCCCCATTCTCTGGAACAGAGGACGAAAATTGGAATAACTTCTGGAACAAATTTGTTGACTCAGTAGATGCTAATTCAAATATAGCTAAGATCAATAAATTTACATACTTGCAAGATATAATAATGGGTGAAGTGTTAAAAGTGGTCTGTAATTTAACAGTGTCAAATGACGGCTATGATAACGCAGTACAGCTCCTTAAGGAAAATTATGCTAAACCAGAACGAGTTACCAGACTTTTAGCACAAAACTTGGTGGACATACCATCAGCAGATGGATCTGCTGACTCACTCCAAGCTTTTAGATTGGAGCTTGACTCCTTACTCAAAGCACTTAGCCTTAAGGTAAACCTAGGTGAATCGGATTAGATAATTCAATTTCTTGTAAGACGCAAGTTACCCAGTGAAATACTGGATAAGTTGGGTGCCTTACATAACAAATCTTCACTGACAGTAAACGAGATTACGGAAGGTTTACGCTCTCTTATAGCATGACAAAGAGATGCTAAATCAACACCTAAACCTTTGTTAACCACCCATAGTAAACAACAGAGTACAAACAGTACTACAAATAAATCTAAACAAACTACGTCCACACCAAGGTGGAAACAAGGAAGTGCGGGCACATATACAGTGGGTCCCTCCAAACCTATAGTTAATGTGTCACCCAAAACGGTGACTCCCAAAGGTTCTGTTAAGGTCTGGAGGCTATGTCTGTTCTGTGAAGAAGAACATTCCATGTACACCTGCAATGCTTACCCTGATCGTGCTACACATGTAAGATAACTCAAAGAGTTGCACAGATGTATTAGGTGTTTAAGCTCAAATAACCCTGATGCCTGTGCAACCCAAATGTGCGCCTGCCATAGGTGCAATAAGAGTCAACACCATACAGCACTGTGTGGGGACTCAAATACAAAGTCTCCCAAACCACAGGTGGAGGAAGGAGCTTCCACTTCAGTACAGCTCTGAAAAGTACTTCCAGATGTAAGTGTACTATAAACAAAGTCAGATCATAAATCAGCTTTGCCCACTGCCCAATTAATTCTTAAAAACAGAAGGTCCAAGGTCACCATACCTGGATTATTAGACCAAGGATCCCAAATGACATGTATCTCCCAAGAGTTGGGATATGCATTGAAACTCAAGGTTGTACTAGAGACAAAAATAGACATAGCAGGATTCTTGACTAACTCGGGAGTCCGAGTATTCAAGGAGGTACAACTTAGAGTGCATTTAGGCTTAGGACAGTCTAGAGTATGAACAGTTCGTCGAAAGGGATTCAACTGCAGATGAGTTGCAGGCGTCGAAAGGGATTCAACTGCAGATCAGTTGACAATCAAGTTGGTTGAACCAGATACCACCAACCTAACAATGAGAAAATTATTATCACAAGTCAGCAAACCCTTCGATCATTGGGACTATTATGTCCAATCTTAATAAATGGAAAGTTGATAATACAGGAATGTTGGCAACAAAAGATAGGCTGGGATGATCTTCTAACACCTGCTTTACAAGAAAAGTGGCAGGGGCTAGTGAAAGTTGTAAGTATCCTAGAGTCTGACAAATTCCCCTGGAACACAGTTAATGAAAAAAAACCAATTAAGCTACATGTATAGATGCCTCAGGAAAGGCTTATGGCATAGTAGCTTATCTGGTATCAAATGGGCAAGCCAATTTGCTCATCAAAAGCCAGAATGGCACCGTTAAAGAAACGATAATTGCCACAACTGGAGTTAACAGCCCTACTGTTAGGGGGTAAGATTTGCTCATTATCTGATCAAGGCCTTAAGTAACATCCACTTTGAAGAAACAGTGGTGTGGTCAGATAACAAGGCAGTGCTACAGTGGGTGAAAATAATAACAGTGAAAATCCTTACGTGAGTAACCGCGTTAAGGAAATACTAGAGTTATCAGCAGGTACAAACTGAGATATGTACCCACCAAGGAGAATCCAGCTGACTATCTCTCCCGTGGCCGGACTTAACCAAAGCAGAGATGTGGTTCAATGGACCTCAGTGGCTAATCAGTGACCAATGGCCTGAACAATAGCCACAAATCATTGTGACCAATGTCACTGTACACACTGAGAACCCGGAACCACCTCGGACTTTGGTAATTGAAACTAATTAGTACTCTGAACTGATCAAACTATTAGGTGTCACCCAAGTGGTGTTTGATTTTCTAAAGAAAATAGAAATCAAACATCAATTCCCTAATGCCTTAAGGTACTGGGTCAAAAGAGCCCAAACAGACACATTCGGTATAGAATTAGACAATGTCCCTAAGAAACTTCAAAATGATCTGGGTCTCTGGATAGACACCAACAATCATAATCTAATATAATGTGGAGGCCGCTTACAGCATGCAGATATAGATCTGGAAGCAAAAAATCCAATATTACTTTCTCGTCACCACATAATAAGCAAGCTAATTGTGTTACAGATACACAAACACAACACTCTGCATGGTGGGGTATTAGATACCCTCACAGACTTCAGACAACAGTACTGGCTACCACAAGGTCATCCGACTGTAAATTCCATAATTAAATCCTGTGTTATTTGCAGAGGTACGATGCCAGAGTGTGTCCTTATCCGGGACCTCCTCCACTCCCAAAGGAACGAGTTGTACATATTCGTCCCTGTGAGACCACAGGAGTAGATTTCACAAGAGCACTAACAATGACAGGCACCAAGGACAAAATCCCAGTCAAGGCATACTATCTGCCTATTCACCTGTCCCACAACAACGGGAGCCCATCTAGAAGTGACTCAAGATATGAGTGCCGAGGCATTCTTACAGGCTTCCTGCAGGTTTGCTTCACGTAGATCCTGTCCTAAGTTAATGATATCAGACAATGGGTCCAACTTAGTGGCAGGAGAAGCATGTCTGAGGAAAGTCTGGAACCACCCAAAGGTGCACACTACCCTAAATCAATGGCAGTGCCACTGGAAATTCATACCTCCCAGAGCCCCATGGCACCTAGGCTTCAATGAAAGCATGATTGGTACAGTAAAACGTTCTCTACAGAAAACCCAACACCACCAAAAGATTGACCTGCAGGAGCTCCAAACCGTTGCTATAGAAATAGAAGCTTGAGTTAACACCTTGCCTACCTCTCTGATGATGTTTCGCAGTGTGAACCATTAAGTCCAGCTTATCTGATGTATGGGGGACCGCTAAGAACTCTAGTATCTCTTATGGACGAAGAAACAGAAGATCCTTCATATGTCGGCGAGAGTGACATGGTTCAATGTTTCAAACATCTCTCAGGAGTGATAAGTCGGTGGAATGGTGTATGGACTCGAGAATACCTGACTGCTCTGAGGGAGTATAATTATGGGGCAAACAACCCCTACAACAAAATTAACTTGAACCCTGGTGACATAGTTCTGGTGGACAGCGATGGGCCACGCTCAGAGTGGCCTATGGGCCAAATAGTTTCTGTTCATCCAGACCATCAGGGCATCTTGAGAACAGTGACAGTAAAATGCCGAGGCAACACTACTCTCAAAACCTCTGAGAAATTAGCTCCTTTAGAACTGGCAGGAAAAGAATACATTCAACGATTTCCAGCACCCGACACGCCAGCACGGGACATCCATCCAGAATACACTGCTGCACAACAGTGCAAGCTCAAATTAAAGCAACTCTATAATTCTGAAGGCGAGGAATAAAATGATCATAGTCCTTACTGGGATCTTGATCCGTATTCTGCCCCCCACTGGAATTATGTCGGAAATCCGACACACAAATATTAACTTACTATAGGTACCCATTAAGAATTTAGTGAGTGGGTGATTCCGTGACGTAATCACAACAAGACATATTTTCACTAGATGTATATTTAAAACTGTAATTATTTCTTAAAACAAAAGTCTAGTGTTTAAAGTTAATAAAATAGTATTGACTAGGACAGAATCATTATACCATACACCAGAAATACACTACAGACTCCCTTTCCATTGTTAAATAAGCTTTGTCCTTAAGACAAGAATATTAGAACGCCAGCTGAGGGAGGAGGAGGAGGAGGAGGCGAGCCACGTACACACAGAACTTATAAATAAGGACACGAAGCAGAGAAGGGCTGCTCACGGGCAGCACAACTTGTTATAGACTCCTAAAATATGAGTCAAGAACCGAGTACCTGCCACAACAACCTCTACAACCACAGGAGTACCTGCGTATCCGTCTTGCCAATTATCTATTAAATATTTTTGGCCATTTACTGTTTAGAAAGTTCTGGCGGTTATACTGTGAGCTCAAAGTAAGTTTACTCAGCACTACACACACACAATATTCATGTCACACCTGTGCTTTAAATGTTAATTTGCCATTACTAATGTCCTTTATTTGGAAGGTAAAAGATAAGCGTTAATGAAAAGATAAGCTGGGCCACACAAACTGTGAAGTTTCTTGCTACCTCTAGTGTTAAACCAACGCCACAGTGCCAGACCGCCATTACAAGGCTCTGGACCACATGTGCCACACCTTAACACATGTTGGATGAAACATATCCAGCCTAATTAGGCCATAACAACTACACAGCTAAGGATATGATATTATTTTTATTTAATAAAGTAGATAATTAATAATACTGTAGATTAGGCCACCATATGTGGTATAATTTAAATTTTGCAAGAGGTAAACAATCGTTGCTTATAATATATGCACTCATAGTGGTATAAGTTATAAGTGTCCCTCCAAACTATGTGCAGGCTGAATCAAAATATACAGTCCACTTAGAATAATAATAATTCAATATTGAAGTTAATAAAAATATAATAAAAATAAATAAATGCCTGCTAGGATTTTCCCAGAAGAGGCTCGGGTACTCACCTTGAGCTTAGTGAGGAAGGCGATGGCCTGGAGGAGGGAGAGGCGGGAGTTGTGCTGGAGTATGGCAGCGAGGGTGTTGTGCACATCACGGGCCATGGCCTCGCTGCCGCAGACATAGACGTGGCCCTCCTCCTCCAGCAGGTGCCTCTGGACCTCCCTCCCGTACATCACCAGCAGATCTTGCACGTACATCTGCCGACAAGCTCCCGTAGAATTAGAGTGAACTGCTCCCCGTTAGCGACTCTCCACGGAGATTAGCAAGCCTCGAAACTTCCCACTCAAATGTTAATACTGTTATAAACCGCCTCCTGTTGCTAGCCGCACCACACATTGCAGGGTGACTCGTTTTTGGCCGGGGATGATCATAGGCGGGTGGAGGTCGAACACTATTTGCATTAATATGGCAAATCACAATAACTTTCAGTCTCGCAAAATATAAGACTCCATCCTAACGCATACTAGAGAGATGGAGGAAAGTGATGAAGGGTAGGGAAGGGGGTGATGGGAAGGGAAGGGGGTGTTGGGAAGGGAAGGGGGTGATGGGAGGGGAAGGTGGTGATAGGAAGGGAAGGTGGTGATGGGTAAGGGAAGGTGATGATGGGAAGGGAAGGTAGTGATTTGAAGGGAAGGTAGTGATGGGAAGGGAAGGTTGTGATGGAAAGGGAAGATGGTGATGGGAAGGGAAGGTGGTGATGGGAAGGGAAGGTGGTGATGGGAAGGGAAGGTGGTAATGGGAAGGGAAGGTGGTGATGGGAAGGGAAGGTTGTGATGGGAAGGGAAGGTGGTGATGGGAAGGTAGTGATGGGTAAGGTGGGTGGTGATGGATTGGGAAGGTGGTGATGGGAAGGGAAGGTTGTGATGAGAAGGGAAGGTGGTGATGGGAAGGGAAGGTGGTGATGGGAAGGGAAGGTGGTGATGGGAAGGGAAGGTGGTGATGGGAAGGGAAGGTGGTGATGGGAAGGGAAGGTGGTGATGGGAAGGTAGTGATGGGTAAGGTGGGTGGTGATGAATAGGGAAGGTGGTGATGGGAAGGGAAGGTTGTGATGAGAAGGGAAGGTGGTGATGGGAAGGGAAGGTGGTGATGGGAAGGGAAGGTGGTGATGGGAAGGGAAGGTGGTGATGGGAAGGGAAGGTGGTGATGGGAAGGGAAGGTGGTGATGGGAAGGGAAGGTGGTGATGGGAAGGGAAGGTGGTGATGGGAAGGTAGTGATGGGTAAGGTGGGTGGTGATGGATTGGGAAGGTGTTGATGGGTAGGGAAGGTGGTGATGGGTAGGGAAGATGGTGATGGGTAGGGAAGGTGGTGATGGGAAGGGAAATTGGTGATGGGTAGGGTAGGTGGTGATGGGAAGGGAAGGTGGTGATGGGAAGGTAGTGATGGGAAGAGAAAGTGATAGAGGAGAGAGGAGGTACTGATGGGTAGGAAAGAAGGTGAAGGGTAGGGAAGGTGTGCACCTAAGATTGCTACAGTGACGAAGACAGTGTTTAAGACACAGCAACATTACCTTGGGGACCGTGGGGTGTCTGGAGAGGGCCAGGTGCTGCTGACTGATGGCTCCCGAGCGCACCATGGACCATTTTTCGTCCTCATACAGGTCCTCTGCGATGGTCCGGCAGCCGTAGTACAGCACCAGCTCCCCGGCCACTCCTGTGTGACACACAGTGTTAGTACAGCACCAGCTCCCCGGCCACTCCTGTGTGACACACAGTGTTAGTACAGCACCAGCTCCCCGGCCACTCCTGTGTGACACACAGTGTTAGTACAGCACCAGCTCCCCGGCCACTCCTGTGTGACACACAGTGTTAGTACAGCACCAGCTCCCCGGCCACTCCTGTGTGACACACAGTGTTAGTACAGCACCAGCTCCCCGGCCACTCCTGTGTGACACACAGTGTTAGTACAGCACCAGCTCCCCGGCCACTCCTGTGTGACACACAGTGTTAGTACAGCACCAGCTCCCCGGCCACTCCTGTGTGACACACAGTGTTAGTACAGCACCAGCTCCCCGGCCACTCCTGTGTGACACACAGTGTTAGTACAGCACCAGCTCCCCGGCCACTCCTGTGTGACACACAGTGTTAGTACAGCACCAGCTCCCCGGCCACTCCTGTGTAACACACAGTGTTAGTACAGCACCAGCTCCCCGGCCACTCCTGTGTGACACACAGTGTTAGTACAGCACCAGCTCCCCGGCCACTCCTGTGTGACACACAGTGTTAGTACAGCACCAGCTCCCCGGCCACTCCTGTGTGACACACAGTGTTAGTACAGCACCAGCTCCCCGGCCACTCCTGTGTGACACACAGTGTTAGTACAGCACCAGCTCCCCGGCCACTCCTGTGTAACACACAGTGTTAGTACAGCACCAGCTCCCCGGCCACTCCTGTGTGACACACAGTGTTAGTACAGCACCAGCTCCCCGGCCACTCCTGTGTGACACACAGTGTTAGTACAGCACCAGCTCCCCGGCCACTCCTGTGTAACACACAGTGTTAGTACAGCACCAGCTCCCCGGCCACTCCTGTGTAACACACAGTGTTAGTACAGCACCAGCTCCCCGGCCACTCCTGTGTGACACACAGTGTTAGTACAGCACCAGCTCCCCGGCCACTCCTGTGTGACACACAGTGTTAGTACAGCACCAGCTCCCCGGCCACTCCTGTGTGACACACAGTGTTAGTACAGCACCAGCTCCCCGGCCACTCCTGTGTGACACACAGTGTTAGTACAGCACCAGCTCCCCGGCTACTCCTGTGTAACACACAGTGTTAGTACAGCACCAGCTCCCCGGCTACTCCTGTGTAACACACAGTGTTAGTACAGCACCAGCTCCCCGGCCACTCCTGTGTAACACACAGTGTTAGTACAGCACCAGCTCCCCGGCCACTCCTGTGTAACACACAGTGTTAGTACAGCACCAGCTCCCCGGCCACTCCTGTGTAACACACAGTGTTAGTACAGCACCAGCTCCCCGGCTACTCCTGTGCAACAGTGTTACTGTAGCACAGCTCCAGCTACCAGCTTGTGGACCCCTAAGTTATCATACTATTCAGAGGAGTGATAATTAAAAACAAACCACTAGCAGACACCCCCAGTGCTGCCACCTTCACTGACACGACAATTATGCCAGCATCCTCAGTAAGGAATCTCCCGGACGCCTATTTAATTGTAGGTGGGGGGTGGGGGTGGACTCAGGAAATTCCGGCTCTGTATACCTGTAATCATGAGGTCACACCCAGACTGAGCAACAGGTGACTCAGTCTTCCCCTCACGTTACTTAGGTGTGTCCACCTCTCTTTCTCACTAAACAAACCTCTCAGGGGACTAGAGGAACAAATCTTGTAAAAAACAAACATTTACTTCAAAGAAATACAAGAATTATAAATGATGCCTTGGATGGAGTCCTCAACTCGCGTCCAAATTACAGGTTACAGCCTCATTAACATTACAGGTTACAGCCTCACTGCCATTACAGGTTACAGCCTCATTAACATTACAGGTTACAGCCTCATTAACATTACAGGTTACAGCCTCACTGCCATTACAGGTTACAGCCTCATTAACATTACAGGTTACAGCCTCATTAACATTACAGGTTACAGCCTCACTGCCATTACAGGTTACAGCCTAAGTCTACACTCCAGGTTCTCCTGACAATGTAAGCCATTGCCAGATAACATGACATACAAAGAAAAAGTGCGACTCGTCGGAATCTACAAGCGTTCTTAGCGCGAAATTGCAGCAGCCATTGACAAGGCAATATCAGTGAGGACCAGTTGACGTCCATATGCATGGTAACAAGGCCACAGTAATCGTGGCAACAAATGCGGATCTACAGAAGATCCTGGATCCGGAACCCCGGGTTCCTCCCAGACAAGTCACTGCCGGGAAAACAATATTTGTGAACAGGCTGAACTGCTGGTTAGCGGGTGAGGTCCCCGACACCATAGTGGGACAAAGAAACGAAGAAAACCGTACTCTGAAAACGACGACAGCTCTACTGATCAAGACTAACGATGTCACTCCACCCACAATAACGACCTTCGAAACAGCATAACAGGCCTAGGAAGCAGTGAAGAACGGTTTCAAGTGCTTTAGAATCACCTCCCCCAAACTAGATCGCCATGGAGAAGGTCTACAACGTGAGACAATGCTACAAGTCCTTCAGCTATGAACACTTCTACAACAAGTGCCCGGAACAAATGGATAAGTGCAACTCATGCTCAAGCACTCACAACTACAAGGACTGTACCGCCACCACCAAGGAATGCGCTAACTGTGGAGAACAGTATGTCGCCACCTCCTACCTCTGCAAAAAAGGAAGGAAGGAACTGAAAAAAATTAAAGAGAAAATCACTATGCCGCCGACCACCCAGAGGCAAGTCACCGCGACTTTAGATCTTGGACTTGACCAGTTTCCGAGCCTGCCTTCTATAAGCCAGATGCAGACGGCGACCGTATCAGTCCTACCAAACAGTGGTTCCTCCCAACAGATCACTCGGCCTCCACACTGGGAACCTAAGAACTAATTAGCATCCTCGTAGTACCTTGCATCACATGCAGGCATTATCCCTGGTCTTATTCGACTAGCGGAGAGGCTTGCCGTACCAGACAATCAACGATTCGTCAAGGAACTCAACATGCTGTACCTAATCAATGGCCTGGACCCCATCATCGCCCCGGACGCAAGTCTCATTGCCTCCACTACCACTCTGGAGACTACCACCACGGCGACCACGAGGTCGATTTCAACACAGTCACTAGAACCACCCAAGACCCGACTGGCACAAACAGAGGTATTTCCCTCTCCACCTTCCAACACTCCTACCATCGCCATCTTAGCAGATGCGCTACCACCACTATCTCAGCAGTTGTTAGCTAGCTAGCACCAGGACGTTGCTAGCTAGCTAGCATCTCACTGTGCTGTCTTCAACTACTAACAGCACCACTAAAGTTCCTGAAATAGCTTCTACTACTAATCCCCGACACCTGAGCCTACCTCAGACTGCGAGACAAAAGACAAAACCACCAACTATGGATGTTACAGACTCTTCAGACAAAGAAATCTTAGTAGGAGCTCCACCGCCGCACCACAAATACGACACCTACTCAATACAAGACCTCCTCATGGAGGCCACCTCACCAAACCTTACGACAGCGCCTCACCAAACCTCACCAAACGACAGCGCGGCCATATCAACTCGCAGCAAAGCTCAGCCAAAGAAAAAACGGAAGAACTAGAGATCTATACTAACCCACCAGCTCCATAAGTGGTACAACGAGCCCCATCCCCTGATCTTCAGTATCAGCTATTGATACAGATAATAGCTCCAAAGAGCCTCCACTTACAGGCTCACCATAGACCGTGTTACTTGGAACTTTTTGTTCTGAGTAGCTGAATCAGAAACAACAGCAACATTGTCACTCTGGTGTTTGCATGATGACTGGTGCAGTATGCTGTGTGTTCCATCGTGTTCTGGATGTTGGCAGAGTGTAATTTGGTGCAAGGTGGCTATTGATGCATGGCTTGGTTTGCTTTATGTATAATGCCTCGTAGATTGACCAGACCACACACTAGTGGGTGAAGGGACGACGACTTTTCATTACCCTACAAACCTTAGACAATCGACTTGAGAATGGTCCAGGACGGACCGAAACATCGTCGTCCCTTCACCTTCTAGTGTGTGGTCTGGTCAATATACTTTAGCCACGTTATTGTGACTCATCGCCTGCATGCCTCGTAGATGTCCAGTCATCTGTTGTCGCTATATCTGACGATTATTTTGGTGTTGTTTGAGAGTATTTCTCTGGTGATGGTCTGGTTATGAAGAGACTATATGTTCTCTTATACGTCCTTGCTGCTTGTTACTTGTTAGGCATCTTGAAAAGGATGATGTTGTCTTGTCAATATATTGAGTTGGTTGAGGCTGACAGTCCCCAAGTGGGCATGTGAGGACAACATTCATTCGTCATTTATTTGGTTTCAGGATAGTTCTTCATGAGCATGTTGGCAGTCCTCTTGTTCCTATAGTTTATTATTAGGTCAATCTTCTGGATGGTGTCAGTAGGGGTCACATTTCTATCAATAATTCAGGACCCTCTCTTTCGTTTTGTGGGCCCTGGATAAGTTCTGAAGAATATTATAATAGCAGGGACCAATGATGTGCTGTTGTTTCTTGTATCTGAAGTCACATGGCGGCTAACCTTCCTTTTTATGATTTCCTTGATATATCCCTTAGAGTATCCATTATTGATCAGGACCTGCCTTACTCTGCCGAGTTCCTCGTCGACCTGCTTCTAACCTGAGCTGTGTTTAGAGGCGCGGGTGACATAGGCATTGACAGCACTTTGCTTGTATCTCTCAGGGCACTCACTCTTACCATTAAGGCACATTCCTATCTTGGTTCCCTTAGATATATTAGTCGTATAAACGCTATAATAAAAATGGCACTTACTGAAAGCCATTTAGTCTGTGTGGTATACATGCGAGACTGTCAGCACGCTACAAGATGGCAGATGTAGACTGTACTCCGAGTCAAACAGGATGTGCGAATAGAGTGCATAACGGTGCTCGTCCACTTGAACCATCAGCAACTGAATGCCGACCATGCATAAAGCCAAGCAGTCGCTATTCAGTGTATTAAAATGCATAAGAGAATGGACCAGTTACCCTACACACCTTAAACTACTCTACCTCGAGTCAACCCACAGAACTGAATTAGTGTTATTCACCTTTACGCTGAGTTCTCACGTGGTGATAGTGTTGCCAGAAGCCTCTGAAGGGAGCAATCCCGCTGCCAGCCGCGACCATCATCACAGGTACTCTGGGGTTCTTCGGCAAGTGGAAGTTGGTAGCACTGAAAGTAAGCCTCTTAGTACAAGTATGGCACCAATGAGGTACAATAAATTTTGATACATATATATTTTTCTTTAAACTAGCACACGGGATATAGTAAACAGTCCAGGCCTGCAAAATGCTCCTATCTTGAGCTATCTTGAGATGATTTCGGGGCTTTAGTGTCCCCGCGGCCCGGTCCTCGACCAGGCCTCCACCCCCAGGAAGCAGCCCGTGACAGCTGACTAACACCCAGGTACCTATTTTACTGCTAGGTAACAGGGGCATAGGGTGAAAGAAACTTTGCCCATTGTTTCTCGCCGGCGCCTGGGATCGAACCCAGGACCACAGGATCACAAGTCCAGTGTGCTGTCCGCTCGGCCGACCGGCTCCCCTGGCCAAGATCATTGTCGGTGATCATGTGAGACCACAACACGTGACCTTGGACAGTTCAAGAGGTCATGCCACGATACATATACCTCTTGTCTAAAACATTTAAGTCTCCAGGCCTGACGAAGTATTTGAAAGATCGTAAAAATATATTAAATAAATTATTACAATTAAAGGCCTCTGGCAGACCCTGTGGAAGGTTGTTAATATCAGTCCTGGGTAATTAAAAGGTAAATGCATGTCTTATATCAAACTATCATCCAATTTGTTTATAATCAATTCATGGAAAATTACTTGAAGAGATAATCGTAAATGTCATTCGTAGCCCTCCGCTAGAACACAGATTAATGCAACTTTGAAATGCGAATATACGAAAAGACGACCATTTTCATAAATTTATTATACATAATTCAAGCATATTTAAAGCAGTATGCAGTGGTAAAGTTTGCTGAGATAATGACGTGGAAAGTGGTTTGAATTTTGACCTTTTCCTAACGAAATATTATTAAGAAATAAAGAGGAGCACGGTGTTCTAGACTGGATCAGAGTATGTTACCACACAGGTAAAAGGACCAGTTAGTATAAATGTAGCAAAATGAGAGTGTAGCACCGTGGCGTGTGGGGCCCCAGGGATGTGCCCGGTACCTTTATCCTTCACCCGGATACATAAATGACTTTGAGACTAAAGTGACCATCAACTAAATTGGTTTACAATTCTAACAAATAACGGGTAATAAACTCATTCGGTGATCAAGAAACTTTGTAGAAAGACATCAATACACTTTCATAATTAAACTAAAAGTTTCAGATGCTGTTGAGTGCTGAGAACTGTTGTGGTACAAGCCAGGGAGGAGAGAACACAACCTCCACACACAAGCCTAAATAAAGATATACATTAGCTAAATCATCTCTAGATCCTTTAAAGCCATTAAATTATTAGTAGGAATCTCAAGCCAAGAAAAACTATATTAAGAGTAAAAATGAGACTAACAAAGTACTAGGATTTATATCTAGAAGCTTTTGTAATAAACTCATTATCATTCTTCATATTTACCCTGCTCCTGTGAGACCCACTGGTAATATGCTGAACAGTTTTGAACACAATGTTTAGACAATTTATGTTCAGACTAAAATATATGATATAGGCGCCTGACAGCTGGGTGGACAGCGCTTCGGATTCGTAGTCCTGAGGTTCCGGGTTCGATCCCCGGTGGAGGCGGAGACAAATGGACAAAATGTTTCTTACACCCTGATACCCCTGTTAGCTAGCAGTAAATAGGTACCTGGGAGTTAGCTGCTACGGGCTGCTTCCTAGAGGGTGTGTAACAAAAAGGAGGCCTGGTCGTGGACCGGGCCGCGGGGACGCTAAGCTCCGAAATCATCTCAAGATAACCTCAAGATAGAGTATACAATAATCTCAGGAAACAAAAATTCCTCACATATTAAATATAAAGAAAGATAAATAAAACGCGTGAGTAGGGGGCATTAAACGAATGACAACCAGTAGATTGTCTATACAGTATACCTCGGTCATAAAAGTATTTGTGTACGTCTGATACCATACTACTTGTGAAGGAGGAAATGTATATGTTTACCTCTCAGAATGTTTGGTAATGTGTTTATTTGTGATGTGTGTCTATGTATATATTAACACGTTGTACTGAATGGGGTGAGAATAGCTTGAGCTACCTCAATCCTTTGTGTGTATTTTACCTCAATAAACTTATTTCAATTTCAATTTCAATTTCAACCAGCAGATGAGAGAGCATAATAAAGGTGTATAAACCCTGAAAGTGGACACTCATTCCAAGTTCGAACACGAAATCAAAAATTACCATTTCATAAATTTAGATTTAGAAGAGAAAAAAGCCAAAGTTGATTTAGAATATATGGTTGCAAATTTAAGGGACAAATTACCAAGTAACGTCATAGAAGCAACTCACGCATGAGTTAGGCAGATATATGAATGGGACTTAATGGCCCAGTGAGATAATGTAACCAATTTACATATCTTTACATATATGTAAGACTTGGAGCAGGTGGTTGATGACTGTGGCTGCACCTCTAGGCCTCGTAACTCTCAACATATCTAATGTTGCTTCTTGTATATTTTTTTGATTTGCTTTTTATCTGAAACTTTAGTTTATTGGATTATACTTGTTTCTGAGTTGTTTGCTGAGATTATACGTGTTTCTGAGTTGTTTGCTGAGATTATACCTGTTTCTGGGTTGTTTGCTGAGATTATACGTGTTTCTGAGTTGTTTGCTGAGATTATACGTGTTTCTGAGTTGTTTGCTGAGATTATACGTGTTTCTGGGTTGTTTGCTGAGATTATACGTGTTTCTGAGTTGTTTGCTGAGATTATACGTGTTTCTGAGTTGTTTGCTGAGATTATAGAGACACCGGGAACCTGTCAGTAACGTTCCTCAAACTGAACCCTCGTCCTGGTAACTCGGCACTGGCTGCTCCGTCCAGGTCAGCCCGTCCCTCACGCTGGCTGCTCCGTCCAGGTCAGCCCGTCCCTCACACTGGCTGCTCCGTCCCGGTCAGCCCGTCCCTCACGCTGGCTGCTCCGTCCAGGTCAGCCCGTCCCTCACGCTGGCTGGTAGCGTGGATCTACACAGTCACCCTCAGCTTGATAAGTCATTCCTTATGGAAAACTTTCTCAACGGTTATTGTTGTTGTTAAAGATTCGCTACCTGGAACAAAGTTCCAAGTAGCACGGGCTATGGCGAGCCCGTCTTCTCTACGGACTTCATAGAAATGTTGGTATATTACAAGGTGGTATTTTGGAGATCCAGATTAGGTTTGCGACTCTATATTTCACATACCATCGTGCTTTTACCTTAATAATTTACAATCATCTAATAATTTATCGACTTTTCCAAATGACGGTTTTCATATTTTTTTCCTTAGGCCGATGTTTAACTGATTGGACGAGAGTTTAAGGCACATTTTCTGTGACTTTAGTAATATTAGCGGCAGGCAGAGGCAGTACGGATGTCTGGCAGACCAACGGACAATATAGCCAGACAAGCCTCAGACCACTGGTCAAAACAGACCACTGGTCAAAACAGACCACTGGTCCAAACAGACCAAGTCATCATAGACTGTGAAGGACCATAGTACATAGGAGAGCCTTAAGTTGCTTTCAGGCAGGACTCACCTTCTATGGAGGACTAACCTTCTATGGAGGACTCATCTTCTATGGAGGACTTCACCTTCTATGGAGGACTCACTTTCTATGAAGGACTCACCTTCTATGGAGGACTCACCTTCTATGGAGGACTCACCTTCTATGGAGGACTCACCTTCTATGGAGGACTCACCTTTTATGGAGGACTCACCTTCTATGGAGGACTCACCTTCTATGGAGGACTCACCTTCTATGGAGGACTTCACCTTCTATGGAGGACTCACCTTCTATGGAGGACTCACCTTCTATGGAGGACTCACCTTCTATGGAGGACTCACCTTCTATGGAGGACTCACCTTCTATGGAGGACTCACCTTCTATGGAGGACTCACCTTCTATGGAAGAGTTCGAGGGTGTCGGTGGGTGCGATGTACTTGAGGAAGCCGGTGGCGACGCCCTGGTGCACGGCGCCGGCTCCTCCTGCGGGTAATGCAGCCACACTTATGACAACTGTAGTGCCACCTGGTGACAGCTGGCCACCTGTGTCTATGTTGTACCACCTGGTGACAGCTGGCTACCTGTGTCTATGTTGTACCACCTGGTGACAGCTGGCTACCTGTGTCTATGTTGTACCACCTGGTGACAGCTGGCTACCTGTGTCTATGTTGTACCACCTGGTGACAGCTGGCCACCTGTGTCTATGTTGTACCACCTGGTGACAGCTGGCTACCTGTGTCTATGTTGTACCACCTGGTGACAGCTGGCTACCTGTGTCTATGTTGTACCACCTGGTGACAGCTGGCTACCTGTGTCTATGTTGTACCACCTGGTGACAGCTGGCTACCTGTGTCTATGTTATACCACCTGGTGACGGCTGGCTACCTGTGTCTATGTTGTACCACCTGGTGACAGCTGGCTACCTGTGTCTATGTTGTACCACCTGGTGACAGCTGTATTGGCCACAGAGACTGGTGTCTTGGCCACAGAGACTGGTGTCTTGACCACAGAGACTGGTGTCTTGGCCACAGAGACTAGTGTCTTGGCCACAGAGACTAGTGTCTTGGCCACAGAGACTAGCGTCTTGGCCACAGAGACTAGTGTCTTGGCCACAGAGACTAGTATCTTGGCCACAGAGACTAGTATCTTGGCCACAGAGACTAGTATCTTGGCCACAGAGACTAGTGTCTTGGCCACAGAAACTAGTGTCTTGGCCACAGAGACTAGTGTCTTGGCCACAGAGACTGGTGTCTTGGGCACAGAGACAAGTGTCTTGGCCACAGAGACTGGTGTCTTGGCCACAGAGACTGGTGTCTTGGCCACAGAGACTGGTGTCTTGGCCACAGAGACTGGTGTCTTGACCACAGAGACTGGTGTCTTGGCCACAGAGACTAGTGTCTTGGCCACAGAGACTAGTGTCTTGGCCACAGAGACTAGCGTCTTGGCCACAGAGACTAGTGTCTTGGCCACAGAGACTAGCGTCTTGGCCACAGAGACTAGTGTCTTGGCCACAGAGACTAGTGTCTTGGCCACAGAGACTAGTATCTTGGCCACAGAGACTAGTGTCTTGGGCACAGAGACTAGTATCTTGGCAACAGAGACTAGTGTCTTGGCCACAGAGACTAGTGTCTTGGCCACAGAGACTAGCGTCTTGGCCACAGAGACTAGTGTCTTGGCCACAGAGACTAGTGTCTTGGCCACAGAGACTAGCGTCTTGGCCACAGAGACTAGTGTCTTGGCCACAGAGACTAGTGTCTTGGCCACAGAGACTACTGTCTTGGCCACAGAGACTAGTGTCTTGGCCACTGAGACTGGTGTCTTGGCCACAGAGACTGGTGTCTTGACCACAGAGACTGGTGTCTTGGCCACAGAGACTAGTGTCTTGGCCACAGAGACTAGTGTCTTGGCCACAGAGACTAGTGTCTTGGCCACAGAGACTAGTGTCTTGGCCACAGAGACTAGCGTCTTGGCCACAGAGACTAGTGTCTTGGCCACAGAGACTAGTGTCTTGGCCACAGAGACTAGTATCTTGGCCACAGAGACTAGTGTCTTGGGCACAGAGACTAGTATCTTGGCAACAGAGACTAGTGTCTTGGCCACAGAGACTAGTGTCTTGGCCACAGAGACTAGCGTCTTGGCCACAGAGACTAGCGTCTTGGCCACAGAGACTAGCGTCTTGGCCACAGAGACTAGCGTCTTGGCCACAGAGACTAGTGTCTTGGCCACAGAGACTAGTGTCTTGGCCACAGAGACTAGTGTCTTGGCCACAGAGACTAGTGTCTTGGCCACAGAGACTAGTGTCTTGGCCACAGAGACTGGTGTCTTGGCCACAGAGACTGGTGTCTTGACCACAGAGACTAGTGTCTTGACCACAGAGACTAGTGTCTTGGCCACAGAGACTAGTATCTTGGCCACAGAGACTAGTATCTTGGCCACAGAGACTAGTGTCTTGGCCACAGAGACTAGTGTCTTGGCCACAGAGACTGGTGTCTTGGCCACAGAGACTAGTGTCTTGGCCACAGAGACTGGTGTCTTGACCACAGAGACTAGTATCTTGGCCACAGAGACTAGTGTCTTGGCCACAGAGACTAGTGTCTTGGCCACAGAGACTAGTGTCTTGGCCACAGAGACTAGTGTCTTGGCCACAGAGACTGGTGTCTTGGCAACAGAGACTAGTGTCTTGGCCACAGAGACTAGTGTCTTGGCCACAGAGACTGGTGTCTTGGCCACAGAGACTAGTGTCTTGGCCACAGAGACTGGTGTCTTGACCACAGAGACTAGTATCTTGGCCACAGAGACTAGTGTCTTGGCCACAGAGACTAGTGTCTTGGCCACAGAGACTGGTGTCTTGGCCACAGAGACTGGTGTCTTGGCCACAGAGACTAGTGTCTTGGCCACAGAGACTGGTGTCTTGGCCACAGAGACTAGTATCTTGGCCACAGAGACTGGTGTCTTCGCCACAGAGACAAGTGTCTTGGCCACAGAGACTAGTGTCTTGGCCACAGAGACTAGTGTCTTGGCCACAGAGACTGGTGTCTTGGCCACAGAGACTGGTGTCTTGACCACAGAGACTAGTGTCTTGACCACAGAGACTAGTGTCTTGGCCACAGAGACTAGTATCTTGGCCACAGAGACTGGTGTCTTGGCCACAGAGACTAGTGTCTTGGCCACAGAGACTAGTGTCTTGGCCACAGAGACTAGTGTCTTGGCCACAGAGACTGGTGTCTTGGCCACAGAGACTAGTGTCTTGGCCACAGAGACTAGTGTCTTGGCCACAGAGACTAGTGTCTTGGGCACAGAGACTAGTGTCTTGGCCACAGAGACTAGTGTCTTGGGCACAGAGACTAGTGTCTTGGCCACAGAGACTAGTGTCTTGGGCACAGAGACTAGTGTCTTGGCCACAGAGACTGGTGTCTTGGCCGCCGTGTCTTAACATTTTAACCTTGCGGAACTCTTAAAATAATATGCATATATGAAGGAACTCCTGCCTAAAAAATATTATGTAGTGTATATATTTATTAACCTCAGATATATATATATTTTTTAATCACAAAAATTCAGCAATATCTGTAAACACGAAAAATACACATTGACAATTTTGAAAAAAAAAAACATATATCAAGTCAACATGGACAAATATGTGGGTCAAGCGCTCGTAACTATTTTAGCCAGAGATATTTTATCACATCACAAACTCGCCCCTCGGGGCAAAATTTAAAAAAAAAATTAAAATCCCTCCAACAAGCTGTAGCCGTATCAGCATCACCAACCTTGTCGCGTATTGTGGTTAAAAGTCAGACGCCTTCCTAATACTTTTGTGCAGTCTGTAGGTGAGTGGTTATAGTACTGGACATGCCAAGGGGCATAGAGGCCCACGTTGACCGGGTTCGAATCCTTAAGGGGTCAAAAGTTTTCAGACCACTGATGGTGTAAGTGAATATAAAATTGACTTGTACCATCGGAGTGAAAGACAGGAGCTCTAGCGAAGTGACTACGAACACCCACAAGAAGAGCGGGTCACACACACACCTCAGGTATCCAACTGGGACTTCCAACCTCTGCTGGGTTATCACTTGAGGCCTTAGGTGACCCACGCGCTAGTCATGTCATCTACAAGCCACAATAAACGTGGAAATCACGCTAATACATGCTCCATCCTTGTACTGGGTGAATCCTTTCACTTCTCTAATATCTACCTGGCCGTCAGGGTAACTGTGCTAAGGACCATTGACCCGTGGTCCAGCGGGGCAACAATGAGACCATTGACCCGTGGTCCAGCGGGACAACAACGAGACCATTGACCCGTGGTCCAGCGGGACAATAATGAGACCATTGACCCGTGGTCCAGCGGGACAATAATGAGACCATTGACCCGTGGTCCAGCGGGACAATAATGAGACCATTGACCCGTGGTCCAGCGGGACAACAACAAGACCATTGACCCGTGGTCCAGCGGGACAATAATGAGACCATTGACCCGTGGTCCAGTGGGACAACAATGAGACCATTGACCCGTGGTCCAGCGGGACAACAACAAGACCATTGACCCGTGGTCCAGCGGGACAATAATGAGACCATTGACCCGTGGTCCAGTGGGACAACAATGAGACCATTGACCCGTGGTCCAGCGGAGCAACAACAAGACCATTGACCCGTGGTCCAGCGGGACAACAATGAGACCATTGACCCGTGGTCCAGCGGGACAACAATGAGACCATTGACCCGTGGTCCAGCGGGACAATAATGAGACCATTGACCCGTGGTCCAGCGGGACAATAATGAGACCATTGACCCGTGGTCCAGCGGGGCAATAATGAGACCATTGACCCGTGGTCCAGCGGGACAACAATGAGACCATTGACCCGTGGTCCAGCGGGACAACAATGAGACCACTGACCCGTGGTCCAGCGGGACAACAACGAGACCATTGACCCGTGGTCCAGCGGGGCAACAACGAGACCATTGACGCATATATCATCAACCACTGTACCAATGTTATCAAAATATCGGATTTGAATAAATGAGTTGAACTATTGACCAATATGACGAGCTCGTATTATCGTATAATGACTGTAGCAGGGTAGAGGGAGTTTACCTCGTGTGCGGTACTGGAGCCCTGAGATGGTGAGGTGCAGGAGGCCTGGGTGGAGGTCCGGGGAGGTGCTGATGGAGTAATACCTCGGCTGGAGGAGTGGCAGGGCGCTCACCACCACTCCTGCCTCCACCTTCACGCTGGGGAACTCCTCCAACACCTCCAGCAGGTGCGGATAATGCCTGGACTTCCACTGCTGGTACTCCTCAGGGTCCTGGAGGAGCATACGGGGAAATATATGAGAAAGTACCCACTGGTCGACGCCAGGGTCACCTGTAGGTGAGGCACAGGTCATAGAGGCTCCAGAGGCACAGGTCATAGAGGCTCCAGAGGCACAGGTCATAGAGGCTCCAGAGGCACAGGTCATAGAGGCTCCAGAGGCACAGGTCATAGAGGCTCCAGCTCCAGCTTCATAGTGACCAGGAGAGCACGCCACATGGCTCCCTGCCCGCTCCTACTCATTCACACTTACAAGCCACGTCCCAGTACCACAAGTGCTGGCACGTGGTACCCTGTTGCCAGGATGGGATACCATGTTGCCAGGAGGGGATACCATGTTGCCAGGAGGGGATACTATGTTGCCAGGAGGGGATACTATGTTGCCAGGAGGGGATACTATGTTGCCAGGAGGGGATACCATGTTGCCAGGAGGGGATACCATGTTGCCAGGAGGGGATACCATGTTGCCAGGAGGGGATACTATGTTGCCAGGAGGGGATACTATGTTGCCAGGAGGGGATACTATGTTGCCAGGAGGGGATACTATGTTGCCAGGAGGGGATACTATGTTGCCAGGAGGGGATACTATGTTGCCAGGAGGGGATACTATGTTGCCAGGAGGGAATACTATGTTGCCAGGAGGGGATACTATGTTGCCAGGATGGGATACTATGTTGCCAGGAGGGAATACCCTGTTGCCAGGAGGGGATACTATGTTGCCAGGAGGGGATACTATGTTGCCAGGAGGGAATACCATGAAAGGGGGTGCTCTGTGAGTGAGGCTGGTGAAGGGGTGCTCTGTGAGTGAGGCTGGTGTAGGGGTGCTCTGTGAGTGAGGCTGGTGAAGGGGTGTTCTGTGAGTGAGGCTGGTGAAGGGGGTGCTCTGTGAGTGAGGCTGGTGAAGGGTGGGCTCTGTGAGTGAGGCTGGTGTAGGGGTGCTCTGTGAGTGAGGCAGGGGAAGGGGTGCTCTGTGAGTGAGGCTGGTGTAGGGGTGCTCTGTGAGTGAGGGTGGTGAAGGGGTGCTCTGTGAGTGAGGGTGGTGAAGGGGTGCTCTGTGAGTGAGGCTGGTGAAGGGGTGTTCTGTGAGTGAGGCTGGTGAAGGGGGTGCTCTGTGAGTGAGGCTGGTGAAGGGGGGCTCTGTGAGTGAGGCTGGTGTAGGGGTGCTCTGTGAGTGAGGCAGGGGAAGGGGTGCTTTGTGAGTGAGGCTGGTGTAGGGGTGCGCTGTGAGTGAGGGTGGTGAAGGGGTGCTCTGTGAGTGAGGGTGGTGAAGGGGTGCTCTGTGAGTGCGGCATTTGAAGGGGTGCTCTGTGAGTGAGGCTGGTGAAGTGGTGCTCTGTGAGTGAGGCTGGTGAAGGGGGGCTCTGTGAGTGAGGCTGGTGAAGGGGGGCTCTGTGAGTGAGGGTGGTGAAGGGGTGCTCTGTGAGTGAGGCTGGTGTAGGGGTGCTCTGTGAGTGAGGGTGGTGAAGGGGTGTTCTGTGAGTGAGGGTGGTGAAGGGGTGCTCTGTGAGTGAGGCTGGTTTAGGGGTGCTCTGTGAGTGAGGCTGGTGAAGGGGGGCTCTGTGAGTGAGGCTGGTGAAGGGGTGCTCTGTGAGTGAGGCTTTTGAAGGGGTGCTCTGTGAGTGAGGCTGGTGAAGGGGTGCTCTGTGAGTGAGGCTGGTGAAGGGGGGAGTAGTAGGGAAGGCGCCTCACAGGTACCTTTTTTTCTGGGAGAAAAAAGGTACCTGTGCGCCCCAAGGGTTTCAGGTAAATTTAGAATATCCCCTGTGCGCCCCAAGGGTTTCAGGTAAATTTAGAATATCCCCTGTGCGCCCCAAGGGTTTCAGGTCCAAAGGGAAAAAAAGTGCCTGTGCGCCCCAAGGGTTTCAGGTCCAAAGGGAAAAAAGGTACCTGTGCGCCCCAAGGGTTTCAGGTAAATTTAGAAAATCCCCTGTGCGCCCCAAGGGTTTTCAGGCGAATTTGGGGAGTCACAGATTTAGAATTAGGGAATTCTTATAATGAAAAATAATGTCATACGAGTTTGCTAAAGTTCTTATAAGAAAAATAATTTCCGAGACTTAGAAGTTTGTTAAGGCCTTATGGGAGAAATTCAAATAACATGTGTAGCACTTTAGGGCTTCCAGGAGAACTCTACGGACATATTTTACATGTTTTCAACTTACAAAATCGTCTATGTAAGCCTTAGTTATTCATATAAATTTAGAAAAGCACCTGTGTAAGTCATTGTTTTCAGGGTTTCGTACATCACACCCCCCTCCCTCTCCCCCTTACCTCGCAATCTGTCGCATCACCTTTATTTACTTTGCGCCCAGCCAGTCAGTCGGCTCTTAATCTTATCTTATCTTATCCATAATATCTGGACCGTCCTTCCTCTCTCTCTCTCTCTCTCTCCTTTCATTCAGTTCAACTATTTTCCAACATCGTATGTTTGCTCCTTTTCATTAAGCAAGTCAGTATGTTTGCTCCTTTTCATTAAGCAAGTCAGTATGTTTGCTCCTTTTCATTAAGCAAGTCAGTTTTACACAAATAAATCATGTTAGTAAGCAAGTTCTAGCTCACGTTCCCCACCTTAGTCCCCTGTCGTATAATGAATACTATCATTCCAATCCCTCTAAAATTTAAAAATAATCATATTTCAAATGTAGTTCAATACAGTAATTTAGTTACCAAGCTCCAGCTCTTGTCCTCCGCCTTAGCTCTCTCTCGTATCTTCGTTAGTATCAGTCCAATTTCCCTGAAATTTCTACCCTCTGTATTTCAGACATAGTTTAGTAAATACAAACAATTATCAAACTCTAGCTCTTGTCCCCAGCTTAGTTCATTTGTACAAAATCATTAGTAACAGTCCAAATTCCCTGAGATTTTTAGCCTCTGTATTTCAGACACCATAAATAAGATCAAAACAGTTACCAAGCTCCAGCTCTTGTCCTCCGCCTTAGTTCTCTTTCGTATCTTTGTAAATAAACCATCAATTTCCCTTAAATTGTTACCCTCTGTATTTCAGACACCGTAAATAAAATCAAGTCAGTTATCGAGCTCCAGCTCTCGTCCCCGCCTTAATTCTCTTTCGTATCTTTGTAAATAACCCATCAATTTCCCTAAAATTAAAAGCAGACATACTTCAAAGTTAGTAAATAAGATCAAGTCAGTTACTGAGCTCCAGCTCTCGTCCCCCGCCCTCTTCCACCCTCAAGTCTTTAACCCATCAATTTCCCCGAAATTTTTTACCCTCTGTATTTCAGACATAGTAAATATGAAGTAAACAATTATAAAACTCTAGCTCTTGTCCTTTGTCCAAGCTCACTTTTGTAAATTCATTACTATCAATCCAAATCCCCCTGAGATTTAAACACCCAACTACATTTTCAGACATAGTAAATAAAAACCAGTTCAGTTATCAAGTTTCAACTCTTGTGCCCCAGCTTAGTTCATTTGTACAAGTTCTTTATTTTCCAACTAAATCTCCCTGAGATTTAAGATCACCGTATTTCTAACGTAGTAAAATTAATCAGGACATTAGCAAAGCTCCATTCCCTCAGCCATAGATCATCAGACATAAATATATTCGATCAAGTCCGTCTCCAACCTATCTGTTTATCAGAGTAATTACTTTACCCTTCTCATCCCCAACATATCAATCCCCAACGTATCAAAACCTTCAATAATCTTACTGTATTTGCATATTTTCTCTATATTCAGCTGTGTTCTTCACATTTTGTCCATGTTTTCTGTGTTCACTCCATGTTCTTCAAATGTTCACAGTCCCATTCAGTTCATATTTTCACATGTATCTCCATTTTTTTCTGTAATCTTTCTCTTAGTCTCATTACTTTCTCTACAAATTCTAGTCATATTTTCTATGTTTTCATGTTCATCACATGTTCTCTTTACAACTTTTATACTCAATATTCATGCTAACTTCCATATTTTGTGTTCTTTGTCAATATTCATGTTCCTCTACAAGTTCATGTTCCTCACAAGATCACTTCGTTTTTCACCTTCACTTACATGTTTTCTACATTCTTTGTCATATTCTCCATGTTCTTCACAAGTCCATTGTTCATTCTTTGTATTCCCTATTCTCCTTATCATGTTTTCATGTTCTCTGTAAGTTCATATTCCCAGCATGTTCACTGTATTCATCAACTTTTCTTACATGTGTTCTTTGCCATGTTCCCCATATGTTCTCTGGGTTTTCCCCCTTACATGTTATCTAACGTTCCTTAACTAAAAAAATCTTTCGCCAATCAACTAAAACATAGTCACTTTCGTCATTTCTCAACTAAACTTATTATCCAGTCAACTAAAAATAGTCAGAAATAGCCTCGTTCAACACTGTTCTTAACTAAAACAACCTTTCTCTTAGCTAAAAATTGTCAAAGGAAACTTCTTTCAGCACTTTCTTAACAGTCGCTATGTTTCATCAAGAAAAAATTGTCAAAGGAAACTTTCCAAAACTGTTCATAACTAGCTTTTATCCATCGTCAATCAACTAAAAATAATAACTTTAATCATTTCTTAACTAAACTTATTCCCCAGTCATCAGAAAATAACAGTGTTCTTCATGTTTCATTGTCATTTCTTAACTAAACATATTCCCCATTCATCAGAAAAATAACCGTGTTCATCATGTTTCATTGTCATTTCTTAACTAAAATTATCTGCCAATCATCAGAAAAAGTCATGTTCATCATGTTTAAGCTTTTCCTTAACTAAAGTATTCATCAGTCAACTAAAAATAGTTACTTCATCATGTTTCCTTGTAATTTCTTAACTAAAATATCACTTCTCTCATTTAAAATAGTCAGGTGTAGCCTCTTTCCAACACCGTTCTTAACTAAAACAGCCTTTCGCTTAGCTAAAAATTGACAAAGGAATCTTTTCAGCACTGTTCATAACTAACTTTATCCATCGTCAAGTAAGAAAATATAGTCAAAGATATCTATCATCGTCGTTCTTAACTGACATTTATACTTTGTGGAGCACTAAAATAGTCAAATGTAACTTTTTCAGCACTTTCGTAACTAAAATTATATGTCGTCAAGTACGAAAAAAAATAGTCAAAGGTGCTCTCCGTTACACCAAAGTTACTCTTCGAGAAATCAAAGACACTCTTCAATACATCAAGGACTTACTCAAAGACACCAAAGTTACACTCTAAGACATCCTTCGAGACATCAAAGACTTCAATGGGACTCTTCCATTCATCAAAGACATTCTCTAAGCCCTCAAAGTTATTCCAAGACAACAAAAGTTTTTCTCAGAACAATCAAAAGTTATTCCAAGACAACAAAAGTCATTCTCAGAGCTATCAAAATTATTCTCGGAGTCATCAAAAGGTATTCTCTAACTCACTTTGGTCATTAAAGTTAATTTCTATGTTATAAAAGTTTGTCTCAGAGACATCTAAAGTTAATCTTAGAGTTATCAAATGTAATCTCTAACTCTCTTTTGTTCATCAAAGTTGATCTCAGAGTTAACAAAGGTAATCTCTAACTCACTCTCGTTCATCAAAGTTGTTTCAAAGACATCAAAGTTATTCAAAGAGCTAACAAAAGTTATTCTCAGAGTCACCTTCGTTCTTCAGAGAAACTTTCCAAAACATCTTTATTCATCAAAGTTATTCTCAGAGGCATAAAAGTCATTCTCAGAGCTATCAAACTTGTTCTCAAAGTCATCAAACTTATTCACAGAGTCATCAAAGTTAATCTAAGACATCATTTTTCATCAAAGATATTCTCTCTAAACCATCAGTGTTCTTCTCTAAGACATAAAAGTTATTCTCAGAGTCACCTTCGTTCGTCAGAGAAACTTTCAAAACATCTTTGTTCATCAAACTTGTTTTCAAAGTCATCAAAAGTTAATCTAAGACATCTTCTTTCATCAAAGTTATTTTCAGAGACATCTAAAGTTATTCTCAGAGCTATCAAACTTGTTCTCAGAGTCATCAAATGTTATTCTCGAAGTCATCAAAGTTATTTTCAGAGACATCTAAAGTTAATTTCTATGTTATAAAGTTATTCTCAGAGACATCTAAAGTCAATCTTGGTCATCAAAGTTGTTCTCTAAACATCAATGTTGTTCTCCAAGACATCAAAGATGTTCTCAAAATCATAAAAGTTATTCCCAGAGCTATCAAAGTTAATCTCAGAGTTATCCAAAGATATTCTCATGTCCACAAAAGTTATTCCAAGAGACGTCAAAGTTGTTTCAAAGACATCAAAGTTAATCTCAGAGTTATCCAAAGACATTCTCAGAGACATCTAAAGTTATTCTCTAAGACATCAAAGTTGTTCTAAGAGTTATCAAAAGTTATTCTCAGTCATGATATGTTATTCTCTAACTCACTTCCATTCATCAAAGACATTCTCTAAGTCCTGAAAGTTATTCTCTAAGACAACAAAGTCTTTCAGAGCTACCAAAGATGTTCTCTAAATCATAAAAGTTAATCTTAACTCACCTTCGTTCATTAGAGGAACTTTCCAATCCATATTCGTTGACCAGAGTTATTCTCAGAGTCATCAAAGCGATCTCTAATTCATCTTCGTTCTCCAAAGTTGTTCTCTAAGACACCTTCATTCATCAAAGAAACTCTCCTTCTTCCATCATGTTATTCTTTAAGACATCTTCAGTCATAAAATTTTCTCTCCAAAATGTAACTAGTTCAGCTTTTCATACCAAACCTGCATTTCTGTTAAAACATATTTTCTTAGTTGCTTTACCCTAAAACTGTTCTCTGAACTACACTGTTCAAACCTACGTAACCTATCCTCTCCACCCCAATGTTACTTAGTTAACGTAACGTTCCTAAACCTAGCTTTACCTATCCTAACCTAACTTACCTTACCTTCCCTATCTTACCTAACTTTACCTATCCTAACATAACTTACCTTACCTTCCCTAACTTAACCTAACTTTACCTATCCTAACTTAACTTGCCTTTCATAACCTAACTTTACCTATCCTAAACATAACTTACCTTACCTTCCCTATCTTACCTAACTTTACCTATCCTAACATAACTCACCTTACCTTCCTCAACTTAACCTAACTTTACCTATCCTAACTTAACTTACCTAACTTATTCTGCTTAACATAACTTACCTTACCTTCCCTATCTTACCTAACTTTACCTATCCTATCCTAACCTAACTTGTCTTACCTAACTTAATCTTACATTCCCAAACTGATGTATCCTAACTTATCTAGTCAAACCAGACATGATCTAACTTAAGTATTCCTTCTTGTCTTTGTGTTTCGTCAATCATTGTCTCATATTCATTTACTCATTTCATTAGTTAATTTCTCAAATGGTCACTTATGCATTTCAAGTGCTATTTGTTAGAGATTGGATATTAAAGCATTTCAAAGAATTATAATTTCTCAAATGGACGTTTTTGCATTTCAAGTGCTATTTGTTAGAGATTGAATATTTAAGCATTTCAAAGAATTTTTGTTATATATGGGCATTTACTCATTTCAAGGGATAATTTCTCAAATGGACGTTTTTGCATTTCAAGTGTTATTTGTTTAAGATTGGGTATTTAACCATTTCAAAGGATTTTTGTTATATATGGGAACTTACTCGTTCAAGGGCTAATTTCTCAAATGGTCATTTTTTGCAGATCAAGTGTTATTTGTTTAAGATTGGGTATTTAACCATCTCAAAGGATTTTTGTTATATATGGGAACTTACTCGTTTCAAGAGCTATTTTCTCAAATGGTCATTTTTGCAGATCAAGGGTTATTTGTTAAAGTTCATCAAGTTGCCCATAAGTTGTATTAGTAGGTTCTATCTTATGTTCTTATTTCCCAACCCCTTAACCTAACCTCTTGTAATCTTAGTGTATTTAGTAGGTTCTATCTTATGTTCTTATTCCCCAACCCTTTAACCTAACCTTTCAGATGTAGTTTGTTGAATATATTATCCTTTTCCTAACCTTTCAGATGTAGTTTTGTTTTCTCCTTTTTGTATATTTTTACCCAAACCATCTTTCCTTCTTTACTTTGATTCTCCTACTCCTTCTAACCCTCCTTTTCTATCTCTCTCCCTTATTCTCTCTCTTCCTCCCCCTCTCTCTCCCTCATTTGCTCAAATGCTCTCTTGTTTCTCAAATTCAAGTCTTATTGCTCCCATTCTCACACCCTCATTCTCATTCACTTAGTTTTTCTTTTTCTCAATTCAAGTCTTAGTGCTCCCATGCCCACTCTCTCATTCTCTCTTCTTTGGTCCCATTTTCTTCCGCCCCCCCCCCCCCCCTCTCTTACTCCTTGCTCTTCTTTCATGCTCTCACTCCCTTGAGCTCTTGTTTCTCAATTTCAAGTCTTAGTAGATCTGATTCTTTACTATTGTAATTTTTATTATTACTATGATAAAGAATGAACTTATATGTGAAAACAAAGTAAAGAAGGAAAGATGGTTTGGGTAAAAATATACAAAAAGGAGAAAACAAAACTACATCTGAAAGGTTAGGAAAAGGATAATATATTCAACAAACTACATCTGAAAGGTTAGGTTAAAGGGTTGGGGAATAAGAACATAAGATAGAACCTACTAAATACACTAAGATTACAAGAGGTTAGGTTAAGGGGTTGGGAAATAAGAACATAAGATAGAACCTACTAATACAACTTATGGGCAACTTGATGAACTTTAACAAATAACCCTTGATCTGCAAAAATGACCATTTGAGAAAATAGCTCTTGAAACGAGTAAGTTCCCATATATAACAAAAATCCTTTGAGATGGTTAAATACCCAATCTTAAACAAATAACACTTGATCTGCAAAAAATGACCATTTGAGAAATTAGCCCTTGAACGAGTAAGTTCCCATATATAACAAAAATCCTTTGAAATGGTTAAATACCCAATCTTAAACAAATAACACTTGAAATGCAAAAACGTCCATTTGAGAAATTATCCCTTGAAATGAGTAAATGCCCATATATAACAAAAATTCTTTGAAATGCTTAAATATTCAATCTCTAACAAATAGCACTTGAAATGCAAAAACGTCCATTTGAGAAATTATAATTCTTTGAAATGCTTTAATATCCAATCTCTAACAAATAGCACTTGAAATGCATAAGTGACCATTTGAGAAATTAACTAATGAAATGAGTAAATGAATATGAGACAATGATTGACGAAACACAAAGACAAGAAGGAATACTTAAGTTAGATCATGTCTGGTTTGACTAGATAAGTTAGGATACATCAGTTTGGGAATGTAAGATTAAGTTAGGTAAGACAAGTTAGGTTAGGATAGGATAGGTAAAGTTAGGTAAGATAGGGAAGGTAAGGTAAGTTATGTTAAGCAGAATAAGTTAGGTAAGTTAAGTTAGGATAGGTAAAGTTAGGTTAAGTTGGGGAAGGTAAGGTGAGTTATGTTAGGATAGGTAAAGTTAGGTAAGATAGGGAAGGTAAGGTAAGTTATGTTAGGATAGGTAAAGTTAGGTTATGAAAGGCAAGTTAAGTTAGGATAGGTAAAGTTAGGTTAAGTTAGGGAAGGTAAGGTAAGTTATGTTAGGATAGGTAAAGTTAGGTAAGATAGGGAAGGTAAGGTAAGTTAGGTTAGGATAGGTAAAGCTAGGTTTAGGAACGTTACGTTAACTAAGTAACATTGGGTGGAGAGGATAGGTTACGTAGGTTTGAACAGTGTAGTTCAGAGAACAGTTTTAGGGTAAAGCAACTAAGAAAATATGTTTTAACAGAAATGCAGGTTTGGTATGAAAAGCTGAACTAGTTACATTTTGGAGAGAAAATTTTATGACTGAAGATGTCTTAAAGAATAACATGATGGAAGAAGGAGAGTTTCTTTGATGAATGAAGGTGTCTTAGAGAACAACTTTGGAGAACGAAGATGAATTAGAGATCGCTTTGATGACTCTGAGAATAACTCTGGTCAACGAATATGGATTGGAAAGTTCCTCTAATGAACGAAGGTGAGTTAAGATTAACTTTTATGATTTAGAGAACATCTTTGGTAGCTCTGAAAGACTTTGTTGTCTTAGAGAATAACTTTCAGGACTTAGAGAATGTCTTTGATGAATGGAAGTGAGTTAGAGAATAACATATCATGACTGAGAATAACTTTTGATAACTCTTAGAACAACTTTGATGTCTTAGAGAATAACTTTAGATGTCTCTGAGAATGTCTTTGGATAACTCTGAGATTAACTTTGATGTCTTTGAAACAACTTTGACGTCTCTTGGAATAACTTTTGTGGACATGAGAATATCTTTGGATAACTCTGAGATTAACTTTGATAGCTCTGGGAATAACTTTTATGATTTTGAGAACATCTTTGATGTCTTGGAGAACAACATTGATGTTTAGAGAACAACTTTGATGACCAAGATTGACTTTAGATGTCTCTGAGAATAACTTTATAACATAGAAATTAACTTTAGATGTCTCTGAAAATAACTTTGATGACTTCGAGAATAACATTTGATGACTCTGAGAACAAGTTTGATAGCTCTGAGAATAACTTTAGATGTCTCTGAAAATAACTTTGATGAAAGAAGATGTCTTAGATTAACTTTTGATGACTTTGAAAACAAGTTTGATGAACAAAGATGTTTTGAAAGTTTCTCTGACGAACGAAGGTGACTCTGAGAATAACTTTTATGTCTTAGAGAAGAACACTGATGGTTTAGAGAGAATATCTTTGATGAAAAATGATGTCTTAGATTAACTTTGATGACTCTGTGAATAAGTTTGATGACTTTGAGAACAAGTTTGATAGCTCTGAGAATGACTTTTATGCCTCTGAGAATAACTTTGATGAATAAAGATGTTTTGGAAAGTTTCTCTGAAGAACGAAGGTGACTCTGAGAATAACTTTTGTTAGCTCTTTGAATAACTTTGATGTCTTTGAAACAACTTTGATGAACGAGAGTGAGTTAGAGATTACCTTTGTTAACTCTGAGATCAACTTTGATGAACAAAAGAGAGTTAGAGATTACATTTGATAACTCTAAGATTAACTTTAGATGTCTCTGAGACAAACTTTTATAACATAGAAATTAACTTTAATGACCAAAGTGAGTTAGAGAATACCTTTTGATGACTCCGAGAATAATTTTGATAGCTCTGAGAATGACTTTTGTTGTCTTGGAATAACTTTTGATTGTTCTGAGAAAAACTTTTGTTGTCTTGGAATAACTTTGAGGGCTTAGAGAATGTCTTTGATGAATGGAAGAGTCCCATTGAAGTCTTTGATGTCTCGAAGGATGTCTTAGAGTGTAACTTTGGTGTCTTTGAGTAAGTCCTTGATGTATTGAAGAGTGTCTTTGATTTCTCGAAGAGTAACTTTGGTGTAACGGAGAGCACCTTTGACTATTTTTTTTCGTACTTGACGACATATAATTTTAGTTACGAAAGTGCTGAAAAAGTTACATTTGACTATTTTAGTGCTCCACAAAGTATAAATGTCAGTTAAGAACGACGATGATAGATATCTTTGACTATATTTTCTTACTTGACGATGGATAAAGTTAGTTATGAACAGTGCTGAAAAGATTCCTTTGTCAATTTTTAGCTAAGCGAAAGGCTGTTTTAGTTAAGAACGGTGTTGGAAAGAGGCTACACCTGACTATTTTAAATGAGAGAAGTGATATTTTAGTTAAGAAATTACAAGGAAACATGATGAAGTAACTATTTTTAGTTGACTGATGAATACTTTAGTTAAGGAAAAGCTTAAACATGATGAACATGACTTTTTCTGATGATTGGCAGATAATTTTAGTTAAGAAATGACAATGAAACATGATGAACACGGTTATTTTTCTGATGAATGGGGAATATGTTTAGTTAAGAAATGACAATGAAACATGAAGAACACTGTTATTTTCTGATGACTGGGGAATAAGTTTAGTTAAGAAATGATTAAAGTTATTATTTTTAGTTGATTGACGATGGATAAAAGCTAGTTATGAACAGTTTTGGAAAGTTTCCTTTGACAATTTTTTCTTGATGAAACATAGCGACTGTTAAGAAAGTGCTGAAAGAAGTTTCCTTTGACAATTTTTAGCTAAGAGAAAGGTTGTTTTAGTTAAGAACAGTGTTGAACGAGGCTATTTCTGACTATTTTTAGTTGACTGGATAATAAGTTTAGTTGAGAAATGACGAAAGTGACTATGTTTTAGTTGATTGGCGAAAGATTTTTTTAGTTAAGGAACGTTAGATAACATGTAAGGGGGAAAACCCAGAGAACATATGGGGAACATGGCAAAGAACACATGTAAGAAAAGTTGATGAATACAGTGAACATGCTGGGAATATGAACTTACAGAGAACATGAAAACATGATAAGGAGAATAGGGAATACAAAGAATGAACAATGGACTTGTGAAGAACATGGAGAATATGACAAAGAATGTAGAAAACATGTAAGTGAAGGTGAAAAACGAAGTGATCTTGTGAGGAACATGAACTTGTAGAGGAACATGAATATTGACAAAGAACACAAAATATGGAAGTTAGCATGAATATTGAGTATAAAAGTTGTAAAGAGAACATGTGATGAACATGAAAACATAGAAAATATGACTAGAATTTGTAGAGAAAGTAATGAGACTAAGAGAAAGATTACAGAAAAAAATGGAGATACATGTGAAAATATGAACTGAATGGGACTGTGAACATTTGAAGAACATGGAGTGAACACAGAAAACATGGACAAAATGTGAAGAACACAGCTGAATATAGAGAAAATATGCAAATACAGTAAGATTATTGAAGGTTTTGATACGTTGGGGATTGATATGTTGGGGATGAGAAGGGTAAAGTAATTACTCTGATAAACAGATAGGCTGGAGAGGGACTTGATCGAATATATTTATGTCTGATGATCTAAGGCAGAGGGAATGGAGCTTGGTTAATGCCCCGATTAATTTTACTACGTTAGAAATACGGTGATCTTAAATCTCAGGGTGATTTAGTTGGAAAATAAAGAACTTGTACAAAAGAACTAAGCTGGGGCACAAGAGTTGAAACTTGATAACTGAACTGGTTTTTATTTACTATGTCTGAAAATGTAGTTGGGTGATTTGGACTGAGAGTAATGATTTTACAAAAGTGAGCTTGGACAGAGGACAAGAGCTAGAGTTTTATAATTGTTTGCATTTACTAAACTATGTCTGAAATACAGAGGGTAAAAATTTCAGGGAAATTGATGGTTTATTTACAAAGATATGAAAGAGAACTAAGGCGGGGACGAGAGCTGGAGCTCAGTAACTGACTTGATCTTATTTACTAACTTTGAAGTATGTCTGCTTTTAATTTTAGGGAAATTGATGGGTTATTTACAAAGATACGAAAGAGAATTAAGGCGGGGACGAGAGCTGGAGCTCGATAACTATTTTGATTTTATTTACGGTGTCTGAAATACAGAGGGTAGAAATTTCAGGGGAATTGATCTGTTACTAACGAAGATACGAGAGAGAGCTAAGGCGGAGGACAAGAGCTGGAGCTTGGTAACTGTTTTGATCTTATTTACGGTGTCTGAAATACAGAGGGTAGAAATTTCAGGGAATTTGGACTGTTACTAATGATTTTGTACAAATGAACTAAGCTGGGGACAAGAGCTAGAGTTTGATAATTGTTTGCATTTACTAAACTATGTCTGAAATACAGAGGGTAGAAATTTCAGGGAAATTTGGACTGTTACTAATGATTTTGTACAAATGAACTAAGCTGGGGACAAGAGCTAGAGTTTGATAATTGTTTGCATTTACTAAACTATGTCTGAAATACAGAGGGTAGAAATTTCAGGGAAATTGGACTGATACTAACGAAGATACGAGAGAGAGCTAAGGCGGAGGACAAGAGCTGGAGCTTGGTAACTAATTACTGTATTGAACTACATTTGAAATATGATTATTTTAAAATTTTAGAGGGATTGGAATGATAGTATTCTTTATACGACAGGGGACTAAGGTGGGGAACGTGAGCTAGAACTTGCTTACTAACATGATTTATTTGTGTAAAACTGACTTGCTTAATGAAAAGGAGCAAACATACTGACTTGCTTAATGAAAAGGAGCAAACATACGATGTTGGAAAATAGTTGAACTGAATGAAAGGAGAGAGAGAGAGGACGGTCCAGATATTATGGATAAGATAAGATAAGATTAAGAGCCGACTGACTGGCTGGGCGCAAAGTAAATAAAGGTGATGCGACAGATTGCGAGGTAAGGGGGAGAGGGAGGGGGGTGTGATGTACGAAACCCTGAAAACAATGACTTACACAGGTGCTTTTCTAAATTTATATGAATAACTAAGGCTTACATAGACGATTTTGTAAGTTGAAAACATGTAAAATATGTCCGTAGAGTTCTCCTGGAAGCCCTAAAGTGCTACACATGTTATTTGAATTTCTCCCATAAGGCCTTAACAAACTTCTAAGTCTCGGAAATTATTTTTCTTATAAGAACTTTAGCAAACTCGTATGACATTATTTTTCATTATAAGAATTCCCTAATTCTAAATCTGTGACTCCCCAAATTCGCCTGAAAACCCTTGGGGCGCACAGGGGATTTTCTAAATTTACCTGAAACCCTTGGGGCGCACAGGTACCTTTTTTCTCCCAGAAAAAAAAGGTACCTGTGTGGAGCCATCCCTACTACTGGGGGGCTCTGTGAGTGAGGCTGGTGAAGGGGGGCTCTGTGAATGAGGCTGGTGTAGGGGTGCTCTGTGAGTGAGGCTGGTGAAGGGGTGCTCTGTGAGTGAGGCAGGTGAAGGGGTGCTCTGTGAGTGAGGCAGGGGAAGGGGTGCTCTGTGAGTGAGGGTGGTAAAGGGGTGCTCTGTGAGTGAGGCTGATGTAGGGGTGCTCTGTGAGTGAGGCAGGTGAAGGGGTGCTCTGTGAGTGAGGCAGGGGAAGGGGTGCTCTGTGAGTGAGGGTGGTGAAGGGGTGCTCTGTGAGTGAGGCTGGTGAAGGGGTGCTCTGTGAGTGAGGCAGGTGAAGGGGTGCTCTGTGAGTGAGGCAGGGGAAGGGGTGCTCTGTGAGTGAGGGTGGTGAAGGGGTGCTCTGTGAGTGAGGCTGGTGTAGGGGTGCTCTGTGAGTGAGGGTGGTGAAGGGGTGTTCTGTGAGTGAGGGTGGTGAAGGGGTGCTCTGTGAGTGAGGCTGGTGTAGGGGTGCTCTGTGAGTGAGGCTGGTGAAGGGGTGTTCTGTGAGTGAGGGTGGTGAAGGGGTGCTCTGTGAGTGAGGCTGGTGAAGGGTGCTCTGTGAGAGTGGCTGGTGAAGGGTGCTCTGTGAGTGTGGCTGGTGAAGGTGGTGCTCTGTGAGTGAGGCTGGTGTAGGGGTGCTCTGTGAGTGAGGCAGGTGAAGGGGTGCTCTGTGAGTGAGGCTAGGGGAAGGGGGGCTCTGTGAGTGAGGCTGGTGAAGGGGTGCTCTGTGAGTGAGGCAGGTGAAGGGGTGCTCTGTGAGTGAGGGTGGTGAAGGGGTGCTCTGTGAGTGAGGCTGGTGAAGGGGTGCTCTGTGAGTGAGGCTGGTGAAGGGGTGCTCTGTGAGTGAGGCTGGTGAAGGGGGGCTCTGTGAGTGAGGCTGGTGAAGGGGGGCTCTGTGAGTGAGGCTGGTGTAGGGGTGCTCTGTGAGTGAGGCTGGTGAAGGGGTGCTCTGTGAGTGAGGCTGGTGAAGGGGTGCTCTGTGAGTGAGGCTGGTGAAGGGGGGCTCTGTGAGTGAGGGTGGTGTAGGGGTGCTCTGTGAGTGTGGCAGGTGTAGGGGTGCTCTGTGAGTGAGGGTTGTGAAGGGGTGCTCTGTGAGTGAGGCTGGTGAAGGGGTGCTCTGTAAGTGAGGCTGGTGAAGGGGTGCTCTGTGAGTGAGGCTGGGGAAGGGGTGCTCTGTAAGTGAGGCTGGTGAAGGGGTGCTCTGTGAGTGTGGCTGGTGAAGGGGTGCTCTGTGAGTGAGGCTGGTGAAGGGGTGCTCTGTGAGTGAGGGTGGTGAAGGGGTGCTCTGTGAGTGAGGCTGGTGAAGGGGTGCTCTGTGAGTGTGGCTGGTGAAGGGGTGCTCTGTGAGTGAGGCTGGTGAAGGGGTGCTCTGTGAGTGAGGCTGGTGAAGGGGGCTCTGTGAGTGTGGCAGGGGAAGGGGTGCTCTGTGAGTGAGGCTGGTGTAGGGGTGCTCTGTGAGTGAGGGTGGTGAAAGGGTGCTCTGTGAGTGAGGCTGGTGTAGGGGTGCTCTGTGAGTGAGGCAGGGGAAGGGGTGCTCTGTGAGTGAGGCAGGGGAAGGGGTGCTCTGTGAGTGAGGCAGGGGAAGGGGTGCTCTGTGAGTGAGGGTGGTGAAGGGGTGCTCTGTGAGTGAGGCAGGTGAAGGAGTGCTCTGTGAGTGAGGGTGGTGAAGGGGTGCACTGTGAGTGAGGCAGGTGTAGGGGTGCTCTGTGAGTGAGGCAGGGGAAGGGGTGCTCTGTGAGTGAGGGTGGTGAAGGGGTGCTCTGTGAGTGAGGCTGGTGAAGGGGTGCTCTGTGAGTGAGGGTGGTGAAGGGGTGCTCTGTGAGTGAGGCAGGTGTAGGGGTGCTCTGTGAGTGAGGCAGGGGAAGGGGTGCTCTGTGAGTGAGGGTGGTGAAGGGGTGCTCTGTGAGTGAGGCTGGTGAAGGGGTGCTCTGTGAGTGAGGGTGGTGAAGGGGTGCTCTGTGAGTGAGGCTGGTGTAAGGGGTGCTCTGTGAGTGAGGCTGGTGAAGGGGTGCTCTGTGAGTGAGGCTGGTGAAGGGGTGCTCTGTGAGTGAGGCTGGTGAAGGGGTGCTCTGTGAGTGAGGCTGGTGAAGGGGTGCTCTGTGAGTGAGGCTGGTGAAGGGGTGCTCTGTGAGTGAGGCTGGTGAAGCGGTGCTCTGTGAGTGAGGCTGGTGTAGGGGTGCTCTGTGAGTGAGGCTGGTGAAGGGGTGCTCTGTGAGTGAGGCAGGTGAAGGGGTGCTCTGTGAGTGAGGCTGGTGAAGGGGTGCTCTGTGAGACAAACAAGGAAACCAACACACCGTGAAACATGCGACACAGAGGCGAGGTTATGTCAGGTACTTGGAAGGCATGTGGCAATTATATTTGATAGGTCGGAGGGTAGGAATGGAACCCAACCACTTGGGCCGTCAGGGATCGAACCCTGACTTTGCAAGTATTGAGGCGGTCACTCTACCGACCAGGCCAAGTGCCTGGATAAGACACGAGGATATGACCATACCACATGCAAGACAAAGGTAACAAAGGTGACATACCGTGGCCAGTTGGATGAGACGGGTGGCGTGGCGGTTGTTGGTGGCGTGGGCGGCCAGGAGGAGGAGGAAGGCGGGCGTGGGGGGCGTGGTAATGTCCAGGTAGCGAGACAACAGGTCCCGGACGCTGGCGACGGGCAGGTGTGGGTGAGGCTCCCAACTCACTCCTGTCACGAGACGGTATAACTGACAGTCAGTCTCGTGACCCCATGTTGTCAGCGTTGCTGTTTAGTTCTCTGATATTTAGCCATGTTAACACAGTAGTCTGAACGATAAGATGGGATGTAAACACAGTGATTGCTTACCCCATGACGATGTACTCATCTAATGCTTGCTTGTCCTAAGTGGGATGTCACCACATAGTGAATGCTTGCCCCATGAGGACGTTAACATATATATTAGTTCCTTGCCCTCAAAGGGACATAAACATATTATTTGTTTCCTCTTAGGATGTAGTCATATACTGGTTGCTTGCCCTCAGTGGAATGTCAACACTTACAGTGATTGCTTACCCTCGGTGGGATGTCAACACCTACAGTAATTGCTTGCCCTCAGTTGGATGAACACCTACAGTGATTGCTTACCCTCGGTGGCATGTCAAAACTTACAGTGATTGCTTACCCTCGATTGGATGTCAACACCTACAGTGATTGCTTACCCTCGGTGGGATGTCAACACCTACAGTGATTGCTTACCCTAAGTGAGATGTCAGCAAATTCTGTTATTGCTTGCCCCTCAGAGGAACATTATGACACACAGAGATTGCCTGCCATCAGTTGTATTTAAACACTTACAGTGATTACCTCCCCTCAGTAGTATGTCAACACACTGTGATGCTTGTCAGAAGGGATATGTCAGTACACAGCGGGTGAATGCTTTTAGTGACCATGAACCCACTGTGTACATGCACAGTGTAATGTAACATATCACATTATTTAACATTATGTAACACATAATATAACGCAGTGTAACACACATGTTGGCTCTATTAAGACGTCCCTACATGTGGGTCCCATTGAGACATCCCCACATGTGGACCCCATTGAGATGTGCCTACATGTGGGCCCCATTGAGACTTGCCTACATGTGGACCCCATTGAGACGTCCCTACATGTGGGTCCCATTGAGACTTGCCCACATGTGGACCCCATTGAGACGTCCCTACATGTGGGTCCCATTGAGACGTGCCTACATGTGGACCCCATTGAGACGTCCCTACATGTGGGTCCCATTGAGACGTCCCTACATGTGGGTCCCATTGAGACGTGCCTACATGTGGACCCCATTGAGGCGTCCCTACATGTGGGTCCCATTGAGACGTCCTTACATGTGGGTCCCATTGAGACGTGCCTACATGTGGGTCCCATTGAGACGTGCCTACATGTGGACCCCATTGAGGCGTCCCTACATGTGGGTCCCATTGAGACGTCCCTACATGTAAACCCCATTGAGACCTGCCTACATGTGGGCCCCATTGAGACGTGCCTACATGTGGGCCCCATTGAGACGTCCCTACATGTGGACCCCATTGAGGCGTCCCTACATGTGGGCCCCATTGAGACGTGCCTAAATGTGGGCCCCATTGAAACTTGCCTACATGTGGGCCCCATTAAAACGTCCCTACATGTGGGTCCCATTGAGACGTCCCTATATGTGGGGTCCCATTAAGACGTCCATTCAGGTGGGCCCCATTGAGACATCCCTACATGTCGGTCCCACTGAGACGTCCCTTTATGTGGGTCCCATTTAGACGTCCATTCATGTGGGTCACATTGAGACGTCCCTACATCTGGGTCCCATTGAGACGTCCCTACATGTGGGGTCCCATTAAGACGTCCATTCATGTGGGTCCCATTAAGACGTCCCTACATGTGGGTCCCATTGAGAAGTGCCTACATGTGGGTCCCATTGAGACGTGCCTACATGTGGGTCCCATTGAGAAGTGCCTACATGTGGGTCCCATTGAGAAGTGCCTACATGTGGGTCCTATGATTGCGTACCTATCTGTGGGTCCCATGAGGCAGTCCCTACATATGGAGTCTATGGAGACATCCCTACCTGTGGTTCTCATAAAGCAGTCCCTATCTATGGGGCCCATATAAACTACCCTACATATGGGGCCCCGTATAAACGCCCCAACATATGGGGCCCATGGGAGACGTACCAACCTACAAGCCCCGTGTGGACACCCCTACCTGTGGCTCCTTGGCGTTGTTTGAGGAAGATCTGGACTGGCTTGTTAACTTCGGTAGAGCGGAGCAGTCTGGAAATAAGGGCGGTCACCATGACTGGTTTGTTTACTGGCAACAGCCCGACGTGGTCCCCGGGCTGGAACTTCAGGCCTGTAGCATCCCCCACCTGCACCTCCACCATCTGTGACCACCTGCAACACACACACACAGTAAGATCACCCACCTCCACCATCTGTGACCACCTGCAACACACACACACAGTAAGATCACCCACCTCCACCATCTGTGACCACCTGCAACACACACACACACAGTAAGATCACCCACCTCCACCATCTGTGACCACCTGCAACACACACACACAGTAAGATCACCCACCTCCACCATCTGTGACCACCTGCAACACACACACACAGTAAGATCACCCACCTCCACCATTTGTGACCACCTGCAACATACACACACAGTAAGATCACCCACCTCCACCATCTGTGACCACCTGCAACATACACACACAGTAAGATCACCCACCTCCACCATCTGTGACCACATGCAACACACACACAGTAAGATCACTCACCTCCACCATCTGTGACCACCTGCAACACACACACACAGTAAGATCACCCACCTCCACCATCTGTGACCACATGCAACACACACACAGTAAGATCACTCACCTCCACCATCTGTGACCACCTGCAGTGGGAAGGGAACTATAAGCATAGCAAAAGTAGCATAGATTAAGAGGCATGACTGTGGAGCAGAGAACATTCACAGGAAGCAAAACAAAAGAGGGGAGTGAAGGAGGCAGAGAGCAGAGGGAAGGAAGCAGAGAGCAGAATGAAGGAAGCAGATAACAGAGTTAAGGAAGCAGAGAGCAGAGTAATGGTAACAGAGAGCAGAGTGAAGGATAGAGAAAAGTGAAGGAAGAAGAGAGCAGAGTGAATGAAGCAGTGAGCAGAGTAAAGGGAGTTGAGAGCAGAGTGAAGGATTGCGGACAACAGAGTGAAGGAAGTAGAGAAGAGAGTGAATGAAGTAGACAACAGAGTGAAGGAAGCAGAGAACAGAGTGAATGAAGTAGACAACAGAGTGAAGGAAGCAGAGAACAGAGTGAAGGAAGTAGACAGCAGAGTGAAGGAAGCAGAGAACAGAGTGAATAAAGTAGACAACAGAGTGAAAGAAGCAGAGAACAGAGTGAAGGAAGTAGAGAGCAGAGTGAAGGAAGCGTGACAATGACACTGTCTGGTACAAGGGAACAATATACATTAACATCACAATGTCCTTCACAAGGACGAAGAGAGACACGACAACAACATTGATTATATCTTTGGTTTCCTTCAAAGACAAACCTCGAGCAGATAACAAATTATTTGAAAACCAATATCCAGATGAACAAGTGAACAATATCCAGGTGAACAAGTGAACAATATCCAGGTATACCAGTGAACAATATCCAGGTGTACCTGTGAACAATATCCAGGTGAACAAGTGAACAATATCCAGGTATACCAGTGAACAATATCCAGGTGTACCTGTGAACAATATCCAGGTGAACAAGTGAACAATATCCAGGTGTACCAGTGAACAATATCCAGGTGTACCAGTGAACAATATCCAGGTGTACCAGTGAACAATATCCAGGTGTACCAGTGAACAATATCCAGGTGAACAAGTGAACAATATCCAAGTGTACCAGTGAACAATATCCAGGTGAACAAGTGAACAATATCCAGGTGTACCAGTGAACAATATCCAGGTGAACAAGTGAACAATATCCAGGTGTACCAGTGAACAATATCCAGGTGAACAAGTGAACAATATCCAGGTGTACCAGTGAACAATATCCAGGTGAACAAGTGAACAATATCCAGGTGTACCAGTGAACAATATCCAGGTGAACAAGTGAACAATATCCAGGTGTACCAGTGAACAATATCCAGGTGAACAAGTGAACAATATCCAGGTGTACCAGTGAACAATATCCAGGTGTACCAGTGAACAATATCCAGGTGAACAAGTGAACAATATCCAGGTGTACCAGTGAACAATATCCAGGTGAACAAGTGAACAATATCCAGGTGTACCAGTGAACAATATCCAGGTGAACAAGTGAACAATATCCAAGTGTACCAGTGAACAATATCCAGGTGAACAAGTGAACAATATCCAGGTGTACCAGTGAACAATATCCAGGTGAACAAGTGAACAATATCCAGGTGTACCAGTGAACAATATCCAGGTGAACAAGTGAACAATATCCAGGTGTACCAGTGAACAATATCCAGGTGTACTAGTGAACAATATTCAGGTGTACCAGTGAACAATATCCAGGTGAACAAGTGAACAATATCCAGGTGTACGAGTGAACAATATCCAGGTGAACAAGTGAACAATATCCAGGTGAACAAGTGAACAATATCCAGGTGTACCAGTGAACAATATCCAGGTGAACAAGTGAACAATATCCAGGTGAACAAGTGAACAATATCCAGGTGAACAAGTGAACAATATCCAGGTGAACAAGTGAACAATATCCAGGTGAACAAGTGAACAATATCCAGGTGAACAAGTGAACAATATCCAGGTGTACCAGTGAACAATATCCAGGTGAACAAGTGAACAATATCCAGGTGTACCAGTGAACAATATCCATGTGAACAAGTGAACAATATCCAGGTGTACCAGTGAACAATATCCAGGTGAACAAGTGAACAATATCCAGGTGTACCAGTGAACAATATCCAGGTGAACAAGTGAACAATATCCAGGTGAACAAGTGAACAATATCCAGGTGTACCAGTGAACAATATCCAGGTGAACAAGTGAACAATATCCAGGTGAACAAGTGAACAATATCCAGGTGAACAAGTGAACAATATCCAGGTGAACAAGTGAACAATATCCAGGTGAACAAGTGAACAATATCCAGGTGAACAAGTGAACAATATCCAGGTGTACCAGTGAACAATATCCAGGTGAACAAGTGAACAATATCCAGGTGTACCAGTGAATAATATCCAGGTGAACAAGTGAACAATATCCAGGTGTACCAGTGAACAATATCCAGGTGAACAAGTGAACAATATCCAGGTATACCAGTGAACAATATCCAGGTGAACAAGTGAACAATATCCAGGTGAACAAGTGAACAATATCCAGGTGTACCAGTGAACAATATCCAGGTGAACAAGTGAACAATATCCAGGTGTACCAGTGAACAATATCCAGGTGGGTAGAATATAGTTGTGCAATAATTGGCTGTTGATTGCTGGTGTTGACTTCTTGATGTGTAGTGCCTCGCAAACGTCAAGCCGCCTGCTATCGCTGTATCTATCGATGATTTCTGTGTTGTTTACTAGGATTTCTCTGGCGATGGTTTGGTTATGGGAAGAGATTATATGTTCCTTAATGGAGCCCTGTTGCTTATGCATCGTTAAACGCCTAGAAAGAGATGTTGTTGTCTTGCCTATATACTCGGTTTTTTGGAGCTTACAGTCCCCAAGTGGGCATTTGAAGGCATAGACGACGTTAGTCTCTTTTAAAGCGTTCTGTTTTGTGTCTGGAGAGTTTCTCATGAGTAGGCTGGCCGTTTTTCTGGTTTTATAGTAAATCGTCAGTTGTATCCTCTGATTTTTGTCTGTAGGGATAACGTTTCTATTAACAATATCTTTCAGGACCCTTTCCTCTGTTTTATGAGCTGTGGAAAAGAAGTTCCTGTAAAATAGTCTAATAGGGGGTATAGGTGTTGTGTTAGTTGTTAGTTATATTCTACCCACCTCAAGACTCCGCTCCAATATAGAAGCATCAAGAAATATGGACCAATAGGCTTTCTACAAACACTTCTATTCAATACCCATTGTTTCTGTTCTGTCTTGTGTTGATACTTTTAATACCCTATTAATATCCCCTAGTGTTCTGTCTTGTGTTAATGCCACATCACCCTTCCCACCTCACTCAAATGTAATGCCACATCACCCTTCCCACCTCACTCAAATGTAGATATAAAATCAGGGAAACGCAAGTTCTAATCAGTTGTGTATTTGTGAAGTCTTTGAAAATGTAATAAGTTTTACGAAACGCGCCCGTGTCGCGTCAGACTAGAAATAAAAATGAATTTTGGAGAAGTGATTTTTTATTTACCTCCAACAGTGAAGCGTAATGTACGAAAGATTGAGAAAATTCGGGTTAGAATTATTAATCTTACTTTTTCGGTCATATTTAATAATATATGTCTACAGGAAAGACTGCTACCAAAATATACTAATATATATATATATATATATATATATATATATTTATGTATATATATATATATATATATATATATATATATATATATATATATATATATATGAAAACTCCACACCCCAGAAGTGACTCGAACCCATACTGCCAGGAGCACTATGCAACTGGTGTTCAGGAGACCATAACCACTCGACCATCATGATCGTACAAATGATGATGGTAGCCGAAGCTATTTGCCCCATCATCCCGACGGCACTTTTTCTTTCACCCTGAATGCCCCCTGTTACCTACCAGCAAATAAGTACCTGGGAGTTAGACAGCTGTTACGGAGCTTCCTCCTGGGCGTGTGTGTGGAAAAAATTAGTTAGTAGTTAGTAACAATTAATTGACAGTTGAGAGACGGCCCGAAAGAGCAAAGCTCAACTTCCGCAAGGAAAACTAGGTGAACACAACTAGGTGAATACACACATCTCCAGGAAGCAGCCCGTAGCAGCTGTCTAACTCCCAGGTACCTATTTACTGCTAGGTGAACAGATGCATCATGGTGAAAGAAACTGCCCATTTCTTTTTGCCTCCGGGGATCAAACCCAAAACCCTTAGGACTACGAACACCGAGCGCTATCCACTGAGCCGTCAGGCCCTCTAATGGTCCATGGGTTAAGGGGACGCATCTGGGGTTACCAGGACGCTGGTTCGATGCACCGTCCTTCTCAAATGATCTTCTCATAGATGTATCACGTTAGTTTATTTTCATTGTGTCCGTGGTTTAAGCTCTCGGCGTTTACCTGAAGACTACACTTTACATTCTCGAATTAACTCCGTTCCCTTTTAAGAAACTTATATGAACATCACTTTCAGTGTCCATAAAGGTCCCCAGTCCTAAATGAAGGTCACCTGTCCAACGTTAAGCTCACCTGTCCTAAATGAAGGTCGCCTGTCCAACGTTAAGCTCACCTGTCCTAAATGAAGGTCGCCTGTCCAACGTTAAGCTCACCAGTCCTAAATGAAGGTCGCCTGTCCAATGTTAAGTTCACCTGTCCTAAATGAAGGTCGCCTGTCCAATGTTAAGTTCACCTGTCCTAAATGAAGGTCGCCTGTCCAACGTTAAGCTCACCTGTCCTAAATGAAGGTCACCTGTCCAATGTTAAGCTCACCTGTCTCCTTCCTCGTGAAGAATCTTTGACTCCAGCACCTGGAAGCTCTGGATCTTCCTCCCGTGTACTTGCGACAAACCTGGAATGTAAAAAATTCTTCAGAAATGTTATTTTCGATACGCACATTGCGTAAGTGTGATGTTGATGTTGTCTACGGGGTGAGGAGCCCTGGCTACTATAGTGTTGATGTTGTCTACGGGGTGAGGAGCCCTAGCTACTATTGTGTTGATGTTGTCTACGGGATGAGAGGCTCTAGCTACTATTGTGTTGATGTTGTCTACGGGGTGAGGAGCCTAGCTACTATTGTGTTGATGCTGTCTACGGGGTGAGGAGCCCTAGCTACTATTGTGTTGATGTTGTCTACGGGGTGAGGAGCCCTGGCTACTATTGTGTTGATGTTGTCTACGGGATGAGAGGCTCTAGCTACTATTGTGTTGATGTTGTCTACGGGGTGAGGAGCCTAGCTACTACTGTGTTGATGTTGTTTACGGGGTGAGGAGCCTAGCTATTATTGTGTTGATGTTGTCTACGGGTGAGGAGCCCTAGCTACTATTGTGTTGATGTTGTCTACGGGGTGAGGAGCCCTAGCTACTGTTGTGTTGATGTTGTCTACGGGGTGAGGAGCCCTAGCTACTATTGTGTTGATGTTGTCTACGGGGTGAGGAGCCCTAGTTACTATAGTGTTGATGTTGTCTACGGGGTGAGGAGCCCTGGCTATTATTGTGTTGATGTTGTCTACGGGATGAGAGGCTCTAGCTACTATTGTGTTGATGTTGTCTACGGGGTGAGGAGCCCTGGCCACTATTGTGTTGATGTTGTCTACAGGGTGAGGAGCCCTAGCTACTATTGTGTTGATGTTGTCTACGGGATGAGAGGCTCTAGCTACTATTGTGTTGATGTTGTCTACGGGGTGAGGAGCCCTAGCTACTATTGTGTTGATGTTGTCTACGGGGTGAGGAGCCCTAGCTACTATTGTGTTGATGTTGTCTACGGGGTAAGGAGCCCTAGCTACTATTGTGTTGATGTTGTCTACGGGGTGAGGAGCCTAGCTATTATTGTGTTGATGTTGTCTACGGGTGAAGAGCCCTGGCTACTATTGTGTTGATGTTGTCAACGGGTGAAGAGCCCTGGCTACTATTGTGTTGATGTTGTCTACGGGGTGAGGAGCCCTGGCTACTATAGTGTTGATGTTGTCTACGGGGTGAGGAGCCCTAGCTACTATTGTGTTGATGTTGTCTACGGAGTGAGGAGCCTAGCTATTATTGTGTTGATGTTGTCTACGGGTGAAGAGCCCTGGCTACTATTGTGTTGATGTTGTCAACGGGTGAAGAGCCCTGGCTACTATTGTGTTGATGTTGTCTACGGGGTGAGGAGCCCTGGCTACTATAGTGCTGATGTTGTCTACGGGGTGAGGAGCCCTAGCTACTATTTACCAGAGGTCGAGGTTTCGAACACATAGACAAATTAAAACAATATGCTTTTTTCAGTCTGGTCAGAGACCGGCTCCAGTGGCATTGATCCCTGTAGCCCTCAGTATATAGAGCTCATTGATCCTTGTTGAAAGTTATTTAAGTAATCCATTAACAATGGAGTTGTCCCTGGAGCCTGTAAAGCTGCTGGAGGTGTCCCTGGAGCCTGTAGGGCTGCTGGAGGTGTCCCTGGAGCCTGTAGGGCTGCTGGAGTTGTCCCTGGAGCCTGTAGGGCTGCTGGAGTTGTTCCTGGAGCCTGTAGGACTGCTGGAGTTGTCCCTGGAGCCTGTAGGGCTGCTGGAGTTGTCTCTGGAGCCTGTAGGACTGCTGGAGTTGTCCCTGGAGCCTGTAGGACTGCTGGAGGTGTCCCTGGAGCCTGTAGGGCTGCTGGAGTTGTCCCTGGAGCCTGTAGGGCTGCTGGAGTTGTCTCTGGAGCCTGTAGGGCTGCTGGAGTTGTCCCTGGAGCCTGTAGGGCTGCTAGAGTTGCCCCTGGAGCCTGTAGGACTGCTGGAGGTGTCCCTGGAGCCTGTAGGGCTGCTGGAGTTGTCCCTGGAGCCTGTAGGGCTGCTGGAGTTGTCTCTGGAGCCTGTAGGGCTGCTGGAGTTGTCCCTGGAGCCTGTAGGGCTGCTAGAGTTGCCCCTGGAGCCTGTTGGACTGCTGGAGTTGTTCCTGGAGCCTGTAGGGCTGCTGGAGTTGTTCCTGGAGCCTGTAGGGCTGTTGGAGTTGTCCCTGGAGCCTGTAGGACTGCTGGAGTTGTCCCTGGAGCCTGTAGGACTGCTGGAGTTGTCTCTGGAGCCTGTAGGGCTGCTGGAGTTGTCCCTGGAGCCTGTAGGACTGCTGGAGTTGTCCCTGGAGCCTGTAGGACTGCTGGAGTTGTCCCTGAAGCCTGTAGGACTGCTGGAGTTGTCCCTGGAGCCTATAGGGCTGCTGGAGTTGTCCCTGGAGCGTGTAGGGCTGCTGGAGTTGTTCCTGGAGCCTATAGGGCTGCTGGAGTTGCCCCTGGAGCCTGTAGGGCTGTTGGAGTTGTCCCTGGAGCCTGTAGGACTGCTGGAGTTGTCCCTGGAGCCTGTAGGACTGCTGGAGTTGTCCCTGGAGCCTGTAGGACTGCTGGAGTTGTCCCTGGAGCCTGTAGGGCTGCTGGAGTTGTCTCTGGAGCCTGTAGGGCTGCTGGAGTTGTCCCTGGAGCCTGTAGGACTGCTGGAGTTGTCCCTGGAGCCTGTAGGACTGCTGGAGTTGTCCCTGGAGCCTGTAGGACTGCTGGAGTTGTCCCTGGAGCCTGTAGGGCTGCTGGAGTTGTCCCTGGAGCCTGTAGGGCTGCTGGAGTTGTTCCTGGAGCCTATAGGGCTGCTGGAGTTGCCCCTGGAGCCTGTAGGGCTGCTGGAGTTGTCCCTGGAGCCTATAGGGCTGCTGGAGTTGTCCCTGGAGCCTGTAGGGCTGCTGGAGTTGTTCCTGGAGCCTGTAGGGCTGCTGGAGTTGTTCCTGGAGCCTATAGGGCTGCTGGAGTTGTTCCTGGAGCCTGTAGGGCTGCTGGAGTTGTTCCTGTTGCCTGTAGGGCTGCTGGAGTTGTCCCTGGAGCCTGTAGGGCTGCTGGAGTTGTCCCTGGAGCCTATAGGGCTGCTGGAGTTGTCCCTGGAGCCTGTAGGGCTGCATGAGTTGTTCCTGGAGCCTATAGGGCTGCTGGAGTTGTCCCTGGAGCCTGTAGGGCTGCCGGAGTTGTTCCTGGAGCCTATAGGGCTGCTGGAGTTGTCCCTGGAGCCTGTAGGGCTGCTGGAGTTGTTCCTGGAGCCTGTAGGACTGCTGGAGTTGTTCCTGGAGCCTGTAGGGCTGCTGGAGTTGTTCCTGGAGCCTGTAGGGCTGCATGAGTTGTTCCTGGAGCCTATAGGGCTGCTGGAGTTGTCCCTGGAGCCTGTAGGGCTGCTGGAGTTGTTCCTGGAGCCTGTAGGACTGCTGGAGTTGTTCCTGGAGCCTGTAGGGCTGCTGGAGTTGTTCCTGTTGCCTGTAGGGCTGTTGGAGTTGTCCCTGGAGCCAGTAGGGCTGCTGGAGTTGTTCCTGGAGCCTGTAGGACTGCTGGAGTTGTTCCTGGAGCCTGTAGGGCTGCTGCTGGAGTTGTTCCTGTTGCCTGTAGGGCTGCTGGAGTTGTTCCTGGAGCCTATAGGGCTGTTGGAGTTGTCCCTGGAGCCTGTAGGGCTGCTGGAGTTGTTCCTGGAGCCTGTAGGACTGCTGGAGTTGTTCCTGGAGCCTGTAGGACTGCTGGAGTTGTTCCTGGAGCCTGTAGGGCTGCTGGAGTTGTTCCTGGAGCCTGTAGGGCTGCTGGAGTTGTTCCTGGAGCCTATAGGGCTGTTGGAGTTGTCCCTGGAGCCTGTAGGACTGCTGGAGTTGTTCCTGGAGCCTGTAGGACTGCTGGAGTTGTTCCTGGAGCCTGTAGGGCTGCTGGAGTTGTTCCTGGAGCCTGTAGGGCTGTTGGAGTTGTCCCTGGAGCCTGTAGGACTGCTGGAGTTGTCCCTGGAGCCTGTAGGACTGCTGGAGTTGTCCCTGGAGCCTGTAGGGCTGCTGGAGTTGTCCCTGGAGCCTGTAGGGCTGCTGGAGTTGTTCCTGGAGCCTATAGGGCTGCTGGAGTTGCCCCTGGAGCCTGTAGGGCTGCTGGAGTTGTCCCTGGAGCCTATAGGGCTGCTGGAGTTGTCCCTGGAGCCTGTAGGGCTGCTGGAGTTGTTCCTGGAGCCTGTAGGGCTGCTGGAGTTGTTCCTGGAGCCTATAGGGCTGCTGGAGTTGTTCCTGGAGCCTGTAGGGCTGCTGGAGTTGTTCCTGTTGCCTGTAGGGCTGCTGGAGTTGTCCCTGGAGCCTGTAGGGCTGCTGGAGTTGTCCCTGGAGCCTATAGGGCTGCTGGAGTTGTCCCTGGAGCCTGTAGGGCTGCATGAGTTGTTCCTGGAGCCTATAGGGCTGCTGGAGTTGTCCCTGGAGCCTGTAGGGCTGCCGGAGTTGTTCCTGGAGCCTATAGGGCTGCTGGAGTTGTCCCTGGAGCCTGTAGGGCTGCTGGAGTTGTTCCTGGAGCCTGTAGGACTGCTGGAGTTGTTCCTGGAGCCTGTAGGGCTGCTGGAGTTGTTCCTGGAGCCTGTAGGGCTGCATGAGTTGTTCCTGGAGCCTATAGGGCTGCTGGAGTTGTCCCTGGAGCCTGTAGGGCTGCTGGAGTTGTTCCTGGAGCCTGTAGGACTGCTGGAGTTGTTCCTGGAGCCTGTAGGGCTGCTGGAGTTGTTCCTGTTGCCTGTAGGGCTGTTGGAGTTGTCCCTGGAGCCAGTAGGGCTGCTGGAGTTGTTCCTGGAGCCTGTAGGACTGCTGGAGTTGTTCCTGGAGCCTGTAGGGCTGCTGCTGGAGTTGTTCCTGTTGCCTGTAGGGCTGCTGGAGTTGTTCCTGGAGCCTATAGGGCTGTTGGAGTTGTCCCTGGAGCCTGTAGGGCTGCTGGAGTTGTTCCTGGAGCCTGTAGGACTGCTGGAGTTGTTCCTGGAGCCTGTAGGACTGCTGGAGTTGTTCCTGGAGCCTGTAGGGCTGCTGGAGTTGTTCCTGGAGCCTGTAGGGCTGCTGGAGTTGTTCCTGGAGCCTATAGGGCTGTTGGAGTTGTCCCTGGAGCCTGTAGGACTGCTGGAGTTGTTCCTGGAGCCTGTAGGACTGCTGGAGTTGTTCCTGGAGCCTGTAGGGCTGCTGGAGTTGTTCCTGGAGCCTGTAGGGCTGTTGGAGTTGTCCCTGGAGCCTGTAGGACTGCTGGAGTTGTTCCTGGAGCCTGTAGGGCTGTTGGAGTTGTTCCTGGAGCCTGTAGGGCTGTTGGAGTTGTCCCTGGAGCCTGTAGGGCTGCTGGAGTTGTTCCTGGAGCCTGTAGGACTGCTGGAGTTGTTCCTGGAGCCTGTAGGGCTGCTGGAGTTGTTCCTGGAGCCTGTAGGGCTGCTGGAGTTGTTCCTGGAGCCTATAGGGCTGTTGGAGTTGTCCCTGGAGCCTGTAGGACTGCTGGAGTTGTTCCTGGAGCCTGTAGGACTGCTGGAGTTGTCCCTGGAGCCTGTAGGGCTGCTGGAGTTGTTCCTGGAGCCTGTAGGGCTGTTGGAGTTGTCCCTGGAGCCTGTAGGACTGCTGGAGTTGTTCCTGGAGCCTGTAGGACTGCTGGAGTTGTTCCTGGAGCCTGTAGGGCTGCTGGAGTTGTTCCTGGAGCCTGTAGGGCTGCTAATGTTGCCTTGAGTCTTGAAGGAAACACATCTATGGCAACTGACTACTGTACAATTAGCCTAATATTTATTTTGCTGAATTTACATAAATTAATAATAAATTTATTCCGCTCACACCTTGTGAAACATGTCTTCCAGGACGGATATATTAGAGGTCCTTCACGATGGATGAATTTAATCTCATTTTACTTTAATATTGAGAACGTGAAGTAATATAAAGTGATATAAATTAGTTTATTTATCTTGACCTGAGAAAGACTTTCAAGACAGCCTTCATAAGATGACAAGCACCATCTTCTCAATCAAATCTGAAAGTGTTATACACCAACCTTTTTAACAATGTACATGCTTATCACAATAATGAATCATAACCTAAATATAGGATCAAGAAACAAACCCTATGATTGCATCTCTGCTGTGCTCCAAGCACCATACTATAAAGTCTCTGTGTTAATTTCAACGTAATCATAGCAAAACAATGACTTAACCCCAAATTTTTAACATATCTAATTATAAAACAATCCACAACTGTGAAAGGGGGAATTGTTACTGAAAAAAAATAAAGATCACGAGTTAGAATGCAGAAAATAAATAAATAAATAAATAAAACAAGAGACGCCGGTAGTGAAGGACGTGTTAACTGCTTTGCAGGATGTGGACAGAGCCATAAATGGCGCCCCCACCACGACGATGGGCCGCCCCACTCCTGTAAACTGCACGATTACCCTCAGATAATTATGTGCAATATATCTATATTACAAACATAATTTCAAATGGGATTTGAATTCCCGACCTTCCCTACAAGATGATGAATAATTATCCACTCCACCAAGAGATCTCTCATGAACAACATGGCAGCATGGGGGGGTGGTGGTTGGGCGTGGGGCGTGGGGCGGGGGGGGGGCAAGAATCCTAGGGGCTCTGGGTCCCTGTCCTTTGAGCCCATTCGGTAAGACGGCGCACTCTGCAGTCATTATACAGTTTTCCCAGTTTAAGATCAAGGGTTATAACGATATTGAAACACTTGGAGTTGTAAACCGAATTCCAAACTCGGATGTAACTTAAATTATCTTTAACATCAGACATTTAATTTAATTTTTTAATTCACATAATACTTACAGGCGGTTTTAACACTGACTTCTGCCACATAGGGAACAAAAAGTCGTGGGCTTCCTGAGCTCTATGAACACTTCCCATCATCACAAAACCCAGCAAAGTTACTCCAACATCTGATTCATCCCTGAACACAATTTACTCAAACATAACACCTCAACTAACCCCAAGAATAATCACCGATAGGCAGGTAAATTATTTCTATTTCTTCTAACAAATATTACTAAAACAAACATTAGATGCTATGAATATTAACTTTAGAATGCACAATTATGTCAACATTGCACTTGTATTGACTCTGTCAGCAACATAAACTGGGAGAATAAACTGCGTATCATGGGAAAACATCGCTGAAGGTATGCGCATACTGAGCCTCTGGAACACGCAATATTTAATGCTCACTGAACAAATTACCACCAAATGACCGAATAATTCCTGTGTTTCCGAAAGTATGCTTCAGTCACTTCACAGACAGTATGATTATGAACATACTGGATAGCGATTATTTAATTAGAAACGACAAAGAGGTTCTCCGCAACATTAAGTTAATATATTTGTTTATATAAAATTCTGAGAAAGTAACATTTAACCAAATAAAGAATAACATAAAAATATGGACAAGAATTTAGCAGATATTGGGTTAAGGAACTTCAGCAACTAGCCGATGTGTCCAGCTGGAGACGTTGAAGACGAATTATTAACCTATTTCACTCCCAGTGAATATAATACTTTACTTTCATAAACAGAAACAACCTTTACAAATACGATACTAACATCACAAACCAATGTAAATAATTATCTCACAGGCAGACTTGCGATCTATCCCCCAACAAGTTCTTCAGATGTTTCTAATATATTCTGCTCACTAAAATATAAGGCAGCAGCCACTCAGTAATACCAGCCTAAATCAAATAAAACTCGTGAGTTTTAGTGACAAACATGACATAACTCCATGACAAATACTTTGAACTCTGAGCCATCCGTGAGATTCTTACAAAAGCCACAGTACCTCGGTCCATATGAGGCCCAACCACTTGGGCTGGACGGTAGAGTAAGGGGTTCGCTTCATGCAAGTCGGCGTTCCATGCCCGTCCGTCCAAGTAGTTGGGCACCATGCCCGTCCGTCCAAGTAGTTAGGCACCATGCAGGTCCGTCCAAGTAGTTAGGCACCATGCAGGTCCGTCCAAGTAGTTAGGCACCATGCCCATCCGTCCAAGTAGTTAGGCACCATGCAGGTCCGTCCAAGTAGTTAGGCACCATGCCCGTCCGTCCAAGTAGTTAGGTACCATACCTTTCCCCCGTCCCATCCCAAATCCTTATCCTGGCCGCTTCCAAGAACTGTATAGTCATAATGGCTTGAAGCTTCCCCCTGATAGTTCCCTTCCCTTCGGTCCATATCAATGGGTATCTCAGCTTCTTTAACAACTATTGTCCATAACAAAGTTGCACATATTATTTACGATATTTGAGACTCGTGCAGCTCTCTTCTTCCTCAGCTTAATATAATGCATTTAGTTTTTGTCAGTCAAGTTTCAAAGCCCTAAAGAGTGCCAAACCTACTTCAGTAAGCATGTTTGGCCATGTGCACTCGGCCCTTGAACAATAATGAGTACCCTATACGACCGTTGTTGAGTTCCAAAAGGCTTTTGTAACTGTTAACTATAACAACTTTCTCGTTAAACTATACCACAATATAGTCAGAGAACACTCCCTTCAATATATCATATCTTATCTCAGTGGCAGACTGAAATATGTTATCGTGAACAACGCAAATTTTCCGAGAAGGTAAAATATTATTGGCGTCCTGCAGGCTGCCATTCTTGACTCACATCTCTCCATCTCTCTCTCTCTCTCTCTCTCTCTCTCTCTCTCTCTCTCTCTCTCTCTCTCTCTCTCTCTCTCTCTCTCCCTCTCTCCCTCTCTCTCTCTCTCTCTCTCTCTCTCTCTCTCTCTCTCTCTCTCTCTCTCTCTCTCTCTCTCTCTCTCTCTCTCTCTCTCTCTCTCTCTCTCTCTCTCTCTCCCTCTCTCTTATACATCAGTGACTTCCCTGCAACCCCGTAAACCAATACTGTTTGTGTAAATGAAATTCATTTTAAACTAAATAAAAAAGAAAATTACTTTCGGAACTGAAGAAGACAAAGAAATAACATGATTACTAAAGTGAGAAGCCCGCCCGCGCAGCGTACCACCTAACACTACATACTCCCAACTTCGCTACAATAAAATTAGAAAAAGTCATCTGAATAAACTTTGACCCAAATGAAAGAAGGAACACAATTTTGCTAGTTTTGATTAATTTACTGAAGGAAAATTTTAAAATTTCAAAGAAGAGAACTAGGCATAAAGATTCACTTCATTTGGCTACATCCGAATATACAGTTGGGTTTAACCCAACAGCTGAGCAAAAAATTGAGCTGCTCCATCTTGCATACCAACTACTTAAGCTGGATGATAGAACGGTCTTGCTTCATGCATGTCGGCGTTCAGTCCCCGACCGTCCAAGTGGTTGGGGACCATTCCTTCAACCGTTCTATCCCAAATCCTTATCCTCACCCCTTCCATGTGCTATATAGTCGTAATGACTTGGCGCTTTCCCCTGACCATTGCCTCCACCTTGCTCGTGATGGGATATTAATAATAAAGCACAAATCTACTTGTTAATCATCTTGTATCAATGATGCAAGTTAATATCAACTCTTAAGTTCAGTGTTTTGGTTTTACTTCAAGGCAAGATACACTCTATTTAAGTCAGTGTCTAAGTTTGTATGGATGTGAATTATTAGACCAACGAAATGTCAATATTGATAATCTTAAAAGTAAGTGAAGGAAATGTTCAAGAGGAATTTCTGGAGTCCATCCTTGCCCTCATCTCAGGCCTGATGGCCAGACCCACACTTGTAGAAACAACCTACACATGAATGATATAACTTTGTTTGAAGGAGTCACTCATCCATCAAACTCAGTGAGCTCTCACTTATGACTGGTCACTCAAATCTTTTCTGAAATATCTTGTTTGTAAAGAAATACAAAATTAGAATGAGTGACGTATATAATGGAATTTCAGGTCTAAAGGAGAGATCGAAACAACTAGTTACTAGAGGACGCTTGGAGACCCCGAGCTGAATATTGGGAGTTAAGAAGGAACTATCTATCGCTAAGAGACAGCTTACTGACAGGCACTTTTAAATCCTTTTGAGATCAGGTGATCTATGTCAGGTGAACTGCGCGTTCAGAGTGATTTAGATCCAGACAAGCCTATAACTCTGTTGATGTAAACTAGTGTAGGTGTGCAGATATAACTTCATGGTATAACTGGTCTATATTAGTTCTTCAAATTGTCTTATCATCAGTCTAATTCAATGATAAATGTTGTGTCAATATTTGTGTCGTGGCTCTAATGGTAAGCTTCACAATGGTTGCCAATACATATTAACATTCAAGATGAAAGCTAAATATTCAATTTATGCTAAAAAAGTAGACGTGATTTACACGGTTGTTCACCTGTTTAGTCCAGCACTTATTGTAAAGATTTCTCTAGGTTGTCCCGAATAAAGTTTCTAATTCTAGAATTCATTTTTGCTCTCGAGGTTTGAAGCTAATGTGAGACACCAAGCCACGAGTGTGGCCGGGGTGCGTGCAGCACCATCACTGAGTGGACCACACTAACCTAATGTAACAAGCACCAAAAAGCAAATCAAGCCATACTTAACATGTAAATTTTCAACTGATCAATTTTTGCTGCTGTATATTTAATGAATTGAAACTAAATTTATTAAATTAATACAGTACGTCTTAGCTGATGACTCAGTTTTCAATTACTTAGTTAATATCGTATATTGTGCAACATATCAGACCTTCTCAGACTAAGATTAATAATAAGATCATGAGGGTGAGGATATTAGCGCACTGGATAGTGGAAAACAAATTTGAAGAACACTGCCTTATATAGACGCAGGTGTCGGAAATCTGCCACACACAGCATGTTAACAAAGTTAGCTATTACAACAGTTAAGGAAAATGGGAGTTTTTCGTTACAACAACACGTATTTAAGCTACCACAATTATTCTTTTAAACCACAGTCTAGTGCTTAATCTTAATAAAACAGTATTCACTACGACTGAATATAAATAAATAAACCAGAAAAATAGACCTTGACTACTTAATCCATAAAACAGAACAGGACTAGAAATAGTATTGGAACACCACCTGGGAGAGGGAGCAGGGCAGCATGCACTCAGACAGCTTGTAAACAAAGAGACAGGGAGGAACTCCCCATCAAATTGTCACAACACAGAACAGTTCTTCCCACAAGCTTCGACAAAGGCTCCACTACGATCTGACCAACCGAAGATCTCATTAACAAAGGGAAGAAGAACAACTTTCGGTATTTCTGTTGCATGTAATAGTGGCCATTATTAGTGTAGGAAATTATTGTTAGGACACAGGGCTTTCCCCCCAACCAGGGTAAGCTAAGTCTCTTTACAAAGTCTCTTTACACAATCCCCATTATTTAATGTCACATATGTACTTTAAATGTCAATGAGCAATTCTTACAGCCCTAAATTTTACAGGTAAACTTGTGATCTGGAGATATTAGCTGTTTACCAACTACATGACATGTGACGCTCTCATGCATGATCTGGCTGCCTGACAGTGGCAGTGGCAGTGCCACCATCACATGGCCCCCGGACCACATGTAGCCACACCCTAACACATGTTGGAGGAATCATTCACAGCCTAATCAGACCATAGCAACCATACAGCTAAGGAAATTTATAACATTTGTAGTACTAACCTCACTGTAGCTTGATATAAGCCGCCATATGTAGTATAATTTATATAAAATATTAAGTAAATAGTTATGGTTTATCTCCACCAATGTGGGATAAACTGTGAACATTTACACCCAACTATGTGTAGGACAAGCTTGGCAGGCTACATATACATACAGTCCACTACTTAGACTCATAATTCACTTAGAATAATAAATAATTAAACTAAAAAATATCAAGTAAATAAAATGCAAATTAAATATTCACAAAGAATAAAAACAAATAACTGTCTACTAGGATTAACCCACAGCAGGAAACAGTCAACTCCAGAGTCTACACCAGTCACCTGGTGGGATACACCCCGTGTGTCTCACCAGGTGACTGGTGTAGCAACACCCCGTGTGTCTCACC